>NC_056726.1:1006002636-1006012665 GCF_019279795.1 Protopterus annectens
TGTGTGACCGTCTTACTTAGGCATGCATATTTCTGAGGTGAAACCATCTCTTTCATCCATTGTATATAATCTATATAGTCTTACAAAGTTGATCCCTGTCCAGGCAATAACTTTCTTGTTGTAAACAGTACATATGTTTCCATACAGCAAAGCTTAGACTATACTAACGCATTAATGAATTCTGTTGGTTGTTATGTCAGTGTCAGTACAAGTTCTTCAGCTATATTAACTACTTATTAATAGATGTTTTGTTTGCTGTCATTTTATCCCAGTCTGCTTTTGTCATCAATTAGACATCACTAAGTTTATAAATGATATTGTACATTGAAATTTACCTATTCATGCCATGTGGGTGTGGGTCATAGCTGAAAATGGTCTTTGGACCAGCTTACCCACTTGGTCAAGAAACTGCAAATAAAAATAAATTAATTAATGTTTATGTTGGAAGTTGGTAATAATATGACTGCTTGAATTTGCTGTTTTGCCAGCGCATATTGTTTTTTGTTTTATGACCAATATTTCCAGGCATTGTAATACAGTTTGCTTTATTTTTTTTTTGTTATCTTTATGGGTTCATAGTTTCATAGGAGGTTACTAGGCTAGTGGCCCTAGAGCCTTTACAAGCCTAGCCATCTTAATCCCAGGTATCCCCATTTGTTCTTTTTGGGTAATTTGCAGAATGAATTTATGAAAAGAGCAGGTCTGTGATCAACACTGGCTACCCCCATTCATGGGGGACATGGTGCCACCCCAGGGGTTAATTTGTGGTCTCTCAGCCGATTATCTAGGTTGCATTTGAATAGGGTCGGTGAGGACCTCTGTTTTATGAGAATAGGAAGCCTATTCCAGAAAAAACATCAGTTTCTGGGAGACATCTGTCCCTCCAGCATGTTCTGTTAATGTCACAAGCTAGGTTGAGATCCGTAGAGCGAGTGACTCTTGTGCCATGTGACTTGCAGATGTGCAGCATTTCCATTAGGGCAGGGCTGGAGAGTGTACTATAGGCCAGGCACAGGTCAGCTCTGAGCAGCCTATAAGATACAGACTAAAGTGACAAGTCTACCTAGGTCATGATTTAGAGTCCCTGTATTTTCTTTGTGGGAAATGTCTGAGGTCTCTCCAGCTGTTGCAGGTATCTGGTGAAGTACATACAAAAGGATGGATTATACTCTTTTAGTGGTCTGATGAGTGTCGAGTACAATGGAGTTATAACATCCCTTGACCTGGATGCTATACCCTTGTTTATGAGGTGCACTACGTAGAAGGCTTTCCTTACCACTGTAGAAACTTGGTGGTCAAAGTTCAGATTGCTGTCAACCTCCGTTCACAAGTCTCGCACCACTGGTTTGGAACATGAGGGGGTGCTGTCAATATTGTAATTTGTAGGGAATTCCATTTTGCCAAAGGGAATAATAATTCATTTTTTTTACATTTAGATTTAGACCATAGCTTTGGCTTCAGTCATTTGTTTTTGTTAGCCCTTCTTGTAATATGTTGACGTTGTTGGAGGAACAAATTTAGCTGGTGTGTCTGAGTTAAGTTACTTGCCAGTCTATGTTAAAGTGATCTAGTACTGCTGTTTCCTGGTGAATGTTTACAGATAACCAGCAAACGATTTCTTCAGCTGTTGCAATATTGTTACCCAGTGGCATGTATAATATTAGAATACAGATGATGTTATGGTTATTGGTTTTGAGGACTAATGTTAGAATGTCTGCATTATTAAATTTAGGTAGGAACTGGGGGTACTGTATTACTTTTAGATTTGTTTTTCGATAAGATTGTCACTCTGTTTACGTTATTTATCTGCTTCATTCTATGCATATTCTAACCTGGAGATAACATTTGTTCATCAGTTATTTCTGGTTTTAGCCAGGTTTCTTCTGTAACAAGTTAGTCTGGAAGTAAAAAGCTAGGCATGCATGAGTTTCAGCTATCATATTACACACACTTCTGAGACTCATATTTAATAAGAGCAGATAGGTTGCACTTTTAGAAAGAAAGGAAAGACAGGATGAACCATGGTTTGGAGGGTCAGGTGTGTGACTTTTGTGTGGGACCTGGATTTTTGTGAACACTATGAAGGTTGAGCTTCAGTGTAGTTTTATCTATCTGTCTGTCTGCCTGTCTATCTGCTGCCCCATAGCCATCCTCTCCCCAATCTCAAAACTTCTGGAAAAATGCATCCACCTTAAGCTTATGCCTCTCCTAACCAAACACCATCTCCAAATTACTACAGCCCACAGACTAATATTCCATCCTACTAAATGCTCTGCACTAACCAACATCCTACAACCATACACCCCACACAGAACTCTAAGATCCACTCACCAAAACCTAATGACTGTCTACAAACCCAGCTGTCCTGTTGTTCAGCTTCTTTTATCATTTTCTGTAGCCAAAAAATGGAATTCTCTTCCTCCTTCACTAAGGACTTGTGAAAACTTTGATAACTTCAAATCCCAGCTCCATTGCTACCTTTCCTCTAATTGGAAATGCAACTGCATTCTCCCTACCTAGCCTACTAATCACCCCACTCCATCCTGAATTACTAAACACCTAGCTAACTCTGAATGCAAGCTAAACTAATGATATTTTCATAATGTATATATATTTTAAATAGCCTACTTCCACCTTTCTTCTCTCTTTCAATGAAGGCATTACTGCCATCTTACATTTAATTGCTATGTAACCAAAAAAGAATTCCAGTCTCTAACACGAAATGTACTTGTAATTGTAACTGTTTTTACTCTACTCTGGTTGCATCTGTAACTTAACTATGTAATGCGGTGCTTTTCTCCCCAGGCCTCCACTGAAAATGGGCTCCTGAGCCCAGTGGACCTCCCCGGTCATCAAACTGGAAATAAATAAATAAAATAAAATCTGTCTATAGTTCCATTAGCATAGTGGCACTTTTTTCAGAGAGACCTGAGATTGTATTTATACTACTGGGAATATTTGGACAGGGCATTGGGGCACTTTCTCTTCTCTTTTTGATAGATGTAGAAGATACCAAGGCACCTAAAAATGTAGAAACCATTAAAAGCTTCAACGATGTACTTAAAAATCCTCTCTTTACTGAATCTACCTGCAACTGTCACCATGTCAATGGTTAAGTAAATTATCATCCAGATTATTTCACATTTCACACTGAGCTAATCGAAGGAAGGACACTGAGGAAACTCGGAGCTATAATATATAACATTAAGTATCCTGTTTTTTGTTTATTTTGTTCTTTATTTCTTTGTTATTTATAGCATTTTGTGTACTGTGTATTTTTCTAGCTAGTTTCACTGTGTGTGAGGTATTAACTGGAAATTGTCCACTTTTATTAAGCAACTGTTGGGTTGTTTGTTTCTGATAACTTGTTGCAGTTAAACTCTTCTTTCTAGAGGCTCCTTTAGCTGTTTAAAACTTTCATTTATAGGCTCACTGCTGCTTTTCAGCTGTGAGAAACATTTCTGCAGTTTGCTCTAAGTAGTGGGGATATTTGTAGCATTTCCATATTCATGCTTGTATTTGGGCCTAATGTTTGTGGAGGCTGTGTGTCTGAGCACATATTCAGGGACATCTTGGTTTAGCCAAAGCCATCAGGCATTTCAGTGAGAGAGAATTGTTTGAGGTCATTGGCTGACTGAGGTCACCTGGACTACAGCTTACACTAAGCACCTCATTGTTTTTTTTGAGATTTCTTTCTTAAAAGCTGTCTCAGGTTTCAACCTTCTGTTACCTAAGAAGTTCAGTTGTGAAAAAAAAAATGTATCTGCTTTTACTGTATTTGTGTTTCTTCTACTTTATTTTGCTTTTGCATCATCTTAAAAGTATTCAGTTGTATTTATTACTGCTTGGTGTAACTCATTCTAAGCCTTTTAGTTTAAGCACATGGGCTTCAGACCAGTTGTTTTACATTAAGAAGGTTTGTGGTCTGCACTGTAGTGGCAGAACAGGTAGCTTACATCCTTCTAAGTTGTGAACTGCTGATTGAGGGGTCAGTGTCTGTTATTCTAAAAGTGTATTAATTCTGGTTTAAGCACTTGGGCTTCAGGCCAGTTATTTTACATTAAGAGGGTTCGTGGTCTGCACTCTTGTGGGAGGAGAGGCTGGACTCTGCCCTTGTGAGCTTGGAATTTCTGGTTAAAGGCTTATAGTGCCTGCATATTTGAACTGCTTCTTACTGAAATTGGTACACCTTGTTTGCTGTATCACAGACTAGATCCAGGCCTGCTGAAAATAGCTTTGTTTGTATAACTTGAGCACTAATCCAGGCATTCTTTAAAGTATTCAATTGTATTTATTACTGCTTGGTAGTAACTTGGTTAAAGTGTAGCTATCATTTTAAGTCTTTTGGATTAAGCACTTGGGCTTCAGACCAGTTGTTTTACATTAGGAAGGTTTGTGGCCTGCACTGTGGTGGCAGGACAGGTAGCTTACATCCTTCTAAGTTGGGAACTGCTGATTGAGGGCTCAGTGTCTGTTATTCTAAAGTGTATTAGTTCTGGTTTAAGCACTTGGGCTTCAGGCCAGTTATTTTACATTAAGAAGGTTCATGGTCTGCACTCTTGTGGGAGGAGAGGCTGGACTCTGCCCTTCTGAGCTGGGAATTTCTGGTTAATGGCTTATAGTGCCTGCATATTTGAACTGTTTCTTACTGAAATTGGTACACCTTGTTTGTTGTAGCATAGACTAGATCCAGGCCTGCTGAATCTAGCTTTGTTTGTATGCTTGTTGTTTGTTTGCTTGTTATTTCCCTGAAACGCTAATTCCACCTAAAACGCGGCTTTTCAGCTTCTGTGGATCCCTAGTGATATCTGCATTGCTTACTGTACTTATTTCCTTGTTTCACTTGAAAGAAAGTTACTGTTTGTCATTTTTGCATTTAAGTTACCTGTAACACATTGCATTTAAGTTACCTGGCACTTGCTCACTAAAGCAATTATATAAGTCAGCACTAAAAAATTAAAAGCGCTAGACCCTCACAAACTCCCCTTGAGAACCTTGTTCCCTATTGGCCCTTTTTTTCAATTATAAAGGAATTCCCAATACTATTCTACCATGTCCAAAGGCCAGTTGTCAATCTCCTCTCCGGTCCAGCTGGTGAATCTGGGAATCTTGAGGCAATGTTACAACTGCCTCATGTACACAGACAACCCTCTCCTCCTCACAACAAATTTCAACACATGTGAGAGATGCAACCATATAGCCAAACTGGAGGCTAAGATCTCTCAACTCAGTACTGGCGTAACCAGTCAGGAGAAGAAGGAAACCACACTCACTACAATTCCAGTCTCACATAGACCTACCACGACAGCAAACCAAACACATAAACACACAAAAACATACTCGGAGTCTCTAAATAAAAATCTGCCTAAGCAGCAGAGACCTCCAAAGCAGACACCCAAGCAACCGCTACCCTAAAACAAAACACGTGCAACACATAGCTCACAAAGCCAGTGTGCCGAACAGTCACAGCCCTTAAGGCTAAACAACACACCTGATATACTTGTAATAGGTGACTCTATCGTTAGGCACACTGACGTCCCACTCGCCAGGCTGAACAAGGAGAAGGTCACAGTGAGCTGCCTGTCGGGCGCTAGGATCTGCCACATAACACAAGCTCTCAGGTCACTCCAAGGCAAGTACAAATATGACTCAGTCATTGTCCATGCTGGTGTGAATGACCTGAGACGTACCTCCCTGGACTACATGAAAAGAGACATAGAGGAGCTCTCTGAGCATGTAGCCCAGGCCGGTATGACTCTGACCTTGAGTAGCATCTTACCCTCACCAAGAATGATGCCACAATATGAAGACAAGATGATCAATTTCAACAATTGGCTTAAGTATTGGTGTCATTCAAAGGGGATCCAATGCCTGGATGTCATGCTCGACAAGCCACAATGCTTCACTAGATATGGCTTGCACCTGTCACCCCTGGGCTTTTGGATATTGGCAAAGGCTCTTGCTACCCCCATAGTGCCTTTTTTAGGCAAGGCTCAAAAGACAAACCAACCTCCATAGGTATCACAAGGGATAAGAAACTAAGAGTAATGCTACTCAGCGCCAGAAGTCTAAACCTCAAGATGCACGCACTCGAAACTCTCCTTAGCATGGAGAACATTGATATCTATGCAGTAATAGAAACCTGGCTCAAGGCTCCCGAGAGCACCCCAGCACTACCAGGTTATACCTCATACCATGCTTTTCGGCCCCAAAACTTGGACCGAACCACAAAAGGAGGGGGAGTATCAATATTTGTCAAAGATACCCACACCTCCAGGTTGGTGGCACAGCACGAATCATCAGAGACTATCCATGTGCAACTAACAGTGGGTAAAACTGCCTTCCAGTTTATAGCCTGCTACAGACCACCCTCCCAAACCCAGGAACCCCACTCAGCCTTCCTGAGAACACTGGAAAATATGAAGAACTCTCCAAACACCATTATATTGGGTGACTTCAACTACCTAAACATAGACTGGGAGCATTACTCTAGGTCCAACACCCTAGCCCAAAGGTTCCTAGAATTTATAAACTCAAATGCTATGGAACAACTTGTTACCACTCCCACAAGAGGGGAAAACATACTGGACCTGATCATCACCAACATGGGGACTCTATGCTCTGGACCAGAAGTGTATCCCTCACTGGTAAGATCAGACCATAAACTAATCTCACTGGATATTCACATCCCGACCCCACCCCCTGCCCAGAAAACCACAGTGAAAAACTTCTCTAAAGCAAATTTCACACTCCTCAAAACCGAGGTGAAATCCTTCAAAGCCCCTGGGCCTGTGGAAAATATGGCCCAGACCGCAGAATCCTTTATAAACGCATTCTATGAACACCTTCAGGAATGCGTGGATCATGCAATCCCAAATAAAACCAAGACCCAATCCTCCAAAGGCAGACGTCCTGTCTGGTGGACCCCAGCCATAAACAAACTATACAATAGAAGGAGGAAGCTACTACATGATAGAGCAAAATCCCAAAAAGGGAAGGCATTTCTGATCAGTATTAGCAAAACTACAGGCACTCATAAAATCATCTAAGGCCAGCTTCGAGAGAAAATTGCACAGGACACTAAGGATAATCACAAGGCTTTCTTTAGTTATGTTAGGAACCTGGGTGGAAATTCCCAGATATGCTCAGAATTAGTCCAAAATGACAAAATGCACAGAACCCACAGACATTGCCAACATCCTAGCTGACAGGTTCAGTGCAAACTTCCCCACCAAAAGGGCAAATATCTATCCCAGCAGAGTGCTGCCCCCAGACATCTCAGATGCTCAGGTAAGAGCCTCTCCAAAGCAAAAACACAGCATCAATGGGACCAGACGGTGTCCCGGGCTGCCCTACATGAACTCCAAGAAGAGCTAAACCCAAACATAAAACTACTGTTCAATCTCAGCCTTACTACAGGATATGTACCCAAAGAGTGGCGTACAGCAACAGTGGTCCCTCTCCACAAAGGTGGTGCCTCAACGGATCCTGGAAACTATCGCCCCGTAAGCCTGAATAGCTTGGTCTGCAAAGCTATGGAAAGGATCATCATGGACCTCATAAATAAAGATATTGGGGACCTACAAACACTGGATCCTACCCAGTTTGGCTTTGTTAAGGGCAGATCCTGCCTCTTAAACCTGGTCGATTTCTTTGAAACAGTCACCAAGGCCATTGACGAGGGGAAGGTGGGCCACACAGCCTACCTGGACCTCGCAAAAGCCTTTGATACAATACCCCACTCTGGCATTATAGATAATCTCACCAGCTTAAATATAAACCCCTATGTCACTAGATGGGTTGCAAACTGGCTCAAGGACAGAACCCACATGGTTAGAATTGCTGGAGCCATGTCAGACTAAAAACCAGTTACAAGTGGCATCCCACAAGGCTCAGTCCTGGGACCTCTCTTGTTCGGTATATATTTCTCGGAGGTACAGGCCAACACGGAAGGACTGTGGCTGACCAAGTTCGCAGATGACTGCAAACTGGGCCATAATCGACTCTCCAGCCAACACAAGCATCCTCCAAAAGGGCCTCATAGAAACAGACAACTGGTGCCAGAGCCATGGCCTCAAGCTAAACGCCAAAAAGTGTCTAGTCATCCCTTTGGCAAAACAAAGTGCTCACAAATTACCACATAGGTGGTAATCCATTAAGTACAGAAGAAGTAATTAGGGACCTGGGGACCCAAGTTGATAGCAATCTCTCATTTGACAACCACATGGCCAAAGTGGTTAGAAAAACATTTTATATAGCCCACCTAATCATGAAGGGATTCACATCTAGATCAGGGAGGTCATCGCCTCTTTACTCATTCCTCATCAGGCCCATAATTGAGTACAATGCCCCTTTGGGATGTACCTTACCAGACACCTGCAGCAACTGGAAAGACCCCAAAAGTACCTCACCAAGAGGATCAAAGGGCTCAAACAGATGCCATATGCTGCCCGGTTAAAGAAACTCCAGCTCTACTCAGTGGCATACCGCCTGCTCAGAGGCGATCTGTGCCTGACGATAAAGCCATGTCCAACCCGGAATTAATGGACATGCTGCACCTCAGAAAATCCACATCCCATCGAGCCACGCTACCGAGAGACTTGAACCTCAGCACTGAAATAAATAGGACATGCTGGAGGGACAGATTCATAACCCAGAGGCTCCTTCACTCTAGAATAAAATCCCAGTCCAGGTTAGGCAGAGTCCTCATTGACACTCTTCAAGAGGAATCTTGATGAGTGGATGGGAGATCGTAGGTTTACCCTGGTATCACTTCTGTGTCACTGTTAGACAGAGGCACAGCATACTAACCTCGAAAAAGGGCATAGCAAAATTAATTTAAAATGGGTGGCTTAAAGCCAAACACACCTGGCTAGGCTTATAAATGCCCTAGGCAGATAGCCTAGTATGAACCTATGAACCTATTATGAATAATGGAAACTTTTCTCAGACTCTTAAAGTGGAATCTTATATATGCAAGTATTTCACATGTATATAGGAGTTTGTTTATTATATATATGATTGTACTGTATTTTATGCACGCCAGTTTGCATTTTATATATATATTTTTCTCAGTGCTCCCTAATCGGATCTTTTAATGTTACCCTATCTATATTCGATCTTACCAAGTTTTGAATTTTGCTAATGTACTCATGTTCTATAATATTGTCGATTTTATGCTGTTTGAGTTCAGGTCATGGCTGTAAAGGGTCAATAACATAAATAATAAAATCTACCTGATCTACCACCAACTGAAGTAGATGGGACATCAGAAAAAATATACTAAAGCAATGATTTAAATCGGAATTAATGCAAATAGTAAATTATAAGTACTACTTCATGTTTACAACTAACAGAATGCCTGTTATTTGTACGTGCAGTAAACACATTTTGTAAACAGGAACTGGAACTGAGTCTTTGAGTCCTAGGTTAAGAAGTCCTAATATTTAATTTAAATATCATTTAAATCATGTAGATTATCTGTTCCCAGCCTTAATTGTCATTGTAATTCACAGATTCTAGGGTTATTAGCGATCACCTTTTCTAGTGTCTCAACTGTCCTAGTCCAACACTGGCAGTTATAATTGACCGTGTTGTATGCTCAGTACATCAGAGGTATCATTTTTCACTTTTGTGTAGTTGTATTCACAGATGCTGGTGATACATTTCTAGTGTTATTACTAACATAGAAGGCACCACTCACAAGACATTGTGCCACATGTACTACTACAGTGGTTGATGACTGACCAACAGTTGTTCATTAATGAAATGATAAGAAGAAGAATAGTGACCAAATGCATCTGACATGGTCTGAGACCTCACCTGGTTAAAATACGTTTTTCTAGGTGCATTTTTCAGACTTTTATCATTAATAATTACTACGTCATCACTTTGAATTCTGGGCAATTTGTCATACAGAATGATTCCCAAATTATTCATCATCACATTACAAATGTTATTTTTGTCTACAGAAGTATCTATGGCAAAAGAAGTAAAAACATCTTTTAGTGTAGTTAACAATTTAAAATT
>NC_056726.1:1006013165-1006080665 GCF_019279795.1 Protopterus annectens
AGTAATTACATTTGTAAGATATAATCCCTTTAGCATATTTTGAGCATGGCCAGTGTCTTCCCTTTCTACAGACAAAGATTCTAAGAAGAGATTTGGAATTGATAATTACCTTGGTAAGATATAATTCCTTCAGCATGTTCTGGGAATGAGTACTACCTTCCCTTTCTACAGGCACAGATTTGAAGAAGAGTGGGGGAATTAATAATTACATCTGTAAAATATAATCCCGTCAGCATGTTCATAGGTTCATAGGTAGGTACTAGGCTATCGGCCCAAGGGCCTAAGTAAGCCTAGCCAACAAGGTTCCCAAGCTTAAGCCACCCAAGAAAGTTAATTTCCTGTGCCCCTGTCGAGCAGAGCCACAAAAGTGATCCCCAGGGTGTATTCCCTATTTCCCATCCACTCATCAAGATTTTTCTTGAAGAGTGCTAATGAGGAACTTTGCTTGACATAGATGGGTAGCTTGTTCCAGAATATAGGAAGTGCCTGGGACAGGAATCTATCCCTCCAGCATGTCCTGTTTATTGTGGTGACAAGGTTTAGGTCCCTAGAGTGTGCAGCTTGGAGGGATTCGGATTTCTTAAGGTGTAGCATGTCCCAACAGCTCTGGGTTTAACATAGCTTTATATGTTAGAGATATCCTCAGAGTAGGCAATATGCTACAGAGTAAAGCTGGAGTTTTTTGAGACTGTCAGTGTATGGCATTTGTTTGAGGCCAGTAATCCTCTTTGTGAGGTACGTTTGTGGCCTTTCCAGATGCTGCAGATGTCTTGTGAGGTACATTCCAAAAGGGGCGTTGTACTCTATAATGGGTCTAATGAGTGCTGAGTAGAGGGGAACAACGACCTCTCTTTTCCTGGATGAGAACCCTTTTCTGATGAGGTGTGCCACATAGAAGGATTTCCCAACTATTGTGGCGATATGATTATCAAAGGAGAGACTACTGTCCACTTGGGTCCCGAGGTCTAATCACATATTCGGCATTAAGTAGACTGCCATTTATGTGGTAGTTCATGATTACAGAGTTTTTACCAAAGGGGATGACAATGCACTTTTTGGCATTGAGCTTGAGGCCATGCCTCTGACACCATGCATCTGTCTCAGTGAGGCTCTTCTGTAGGATGTCCACATCATTTGGGGACTCGACTATGGTTCCTAGTTTGCAGTCATCTGCAAACTTCATTAGCCAGAGGCCTTCTGTGTTAGCCTGTACTTCTGAGAAGTAGATACCAAACAGGAGAGGTCCCAGGACTGAACCCTGTGGTACTCCACTTGTCACTGGTTTGAAGTCAGATTTGGAGTCTGCAACTTTTACAATGTGGGTTCTGTTAGTGAGCCAGTTGGCAACCCATCTTGTGATGTAGGGATTTATAACTAGTTTAGTGAGTTTAGCTATAATTCCAGAATGGGAGATGGTGTTGAAAGCCTTGGTGAGGTGAAGATAGGCTGTGTGAACCACCTTACCCTCATCTACAGCTTTGGTGCCTGCCTCAAAGAAGTTGATCAGGTTCAGAAGGCATGATCTGCTTTTCACAAACCCGAACTGGGGTGGGGTCCAGAGTTTGGAGGTTACCAATGTCTTTGTTTATGAGTTCCATGATGATACATTCCATGGCCTTGCAGACCAGGCTCTTCAGGTTAATAGGGCAATAGTTCCCAGGATAAGTGGTGGCTCCCCCTTTGTGGAGTGGGGTAACTGTTGCTGTGCACCATTCAGTGGGCACAAAGCCTGACGTGAGACTATGATTGAACATGGTGCTTAGGTGGGAAGCCAGTTTGTTCTGAAGTTCGTGTAAAATGCAGCCTGGGATGTTGTCCGGTCCCATGGATGCTGTGTTTCTGGTTTTAGAGAGTGCAGCTTTTACCTGCATAGATGTGATTACAGGGACTCTGCATTCTTCCTGTATAGATATGAGCCCTTTTGGGGGTGAGAGGGGGGTAAAGTTAGCACTGAACCTATCTGCCAGGATGTTGGCAATATCAGTTGGTTCTGTAATTTTCGTGCCATTGTGTTTTAACTCAGAGCAGATATGGGTGTTGCCATTGAGATTCTTGACATAGCTATAGAATGCTTTGTAGTTCCCTTAGAATCAGTGGCAATTTTGTTTTCGTAGCTAGCTTTGGAGGATCTTATAAGGGATCTTAGCTTTTTACTGAGGCTGACCAGGTAGCTCCTTCACTCATGGGATTTTACTCTCTTTTGCAACAGTTTCTTCCTTCTGTTGTAGAGTTTGTTTATGACAGGGGACCACAAGGTTGGCTTCCTTTTTTTGGAGGATAGCGTCTTGGTTCTGGTTCTGTTTGGGATAGCATGATCCATGCACTTGTGTAAGTGCTTATAGAGTGCATTAGTGTAGGATTCAGCAGTTGTAACTGTGTTGTCCATCTGCATGGGTGTCATGAAGTTCACCACTTCTGTCTTAAGAAGCATGAAGCTGGCTTTGGAGAAATTTTTTACCATGGTGTCCTTAATGCTGGGTGGGGACGGGATGTGGATATCTAGGCTGATTAGCTTATGGTTGGATCTGACCAACGAGGAGTTGATTTCAGGTGTGGAACTCCAGTCACTCATGTTGGTAATGACTAGGTCTAGTATATTGTTGCCCCTTGTGGGAGTGTGGATAAGTTGATCTAGGGCATTGGAATTTATGAATTCCAAAAAGCGTTGAGCGAAGGAGTTGGTACATGAGTAGTTTTCCAGTTAATGGTGTGGTAGTTGAAATCTCCCATTATTACGTTGTTTGGTTGAACTCTAATATTTTCCAGTATATCAAGAAAACAGGAGTGGGAATCCTGGGGCATGATGGGAGATCTTAGCAAGCTACAATTTGGATTGCAGTTTTGCCCAGAGTTAGTTGCACTTGGATAACCTTGGATGCATTATGCTGCGCAACTAGCCTGGAGGTGTGGATATCCTTAATGAATATGGACACACATCCACCTTTGGTGTTCTGGTCCAGGTTAGTTGGTGTTCTGAAGATGCTCAGTGTCTTCCCCTTCTGCAGTCACAGACACTAAGTAGAGCTGGGGAATAATAATTACATCTGTAAGATATAATCCCTTCAAATTGTTCTGGGCATGCCCACTGTCTTCCCTTTCTGTAGAAACAGATTCTAAGAAGAGATGGGGAATTAATAACTACATCTGCAAGATATAACCCCTTGACTTGTTCTAACCATAGGTTCATAGATAGGTACTAGGCTATCTGCATGAAAGCATTTATAAGCCTAGCCAGAATGTGTTGACTTTTGGTGCCCCCTTAGATTAGTTCCCTGTGCCTCTGTCCAGCAGAGCTACTGAAGTGATACCTGGGGTAAACTTTCTGTTTCCCATCCACTCCTTAAGGTTTCTTTTGAAGAGTGTTAGCAAGGAACTCTGCCTAATGTAGATTGGAATCTTGTTCAAAAGCATGGGAAGTCTCTGGGACAGGAATCGATCCCTCCAGCATGTCCTATTTATTGTTGTGGTGATAGAGTGTGTGGTTCGAGTGGATAAGGTTTTCTTTAGGTGGAGCATGTCTATCAATTCTGGGTTGGACCTAGCCTTGTACGTCAGGCAGAGATAACCTCTGAGTAGGCAGTATGCAACTGAGTACAGCTGGAGTTTCTTCAGTCGAGCTGCAGAGGGCATCTGTTTGAGGCCAGTGATTCTCTTGGTGAGGTACTTCTGTGGTCTTTCCAGATGTTACAGGTGTCTTGTAAGGTGCATCTCAAATGTGGCGTTGTACTCTATGATGGGTCTGATGAGTTATGAGTAGAGGGGGCACAATGACCTCTTTTGATCTGGATGTGAACCCTTTTGTGATTAGGTGGGCCACGGAGAAGGATTTTCTAATCACTTTGGCAATGTGATTACCAAAGGTGAGATTACTATCTACTTGGGTCCCCAGATCCCTTATTATGTCTTCCGTATTTAGGGGACTACCACCTATGTGGTAGTTTGTTGGTACTTTGTTTTTTCCAAAGGGGAAGACTATGCACTTTTTGGCATTTAGCATGAGGCCATGATTTTGACACCAGGTATCTGTCTCAGTGAGACCTTTTTGGGGGATGTCTGTGTCAGCTGGAGAGTAAATTATAGCCCCTAGTTTGCAGTTGTCTGCGAACTTGGTCAGTCATAGTCCAGCTGTGATTGCCTGTACCTCTGAAAAGTATATGCTGAACAGGAGGGGTCCTAAGACTGAGGCCCGGGGAAAGCCACTTGTAACCAGTTTAGAGTCACCCTAACTCTCACAACTCTCACCATGTGGGTTCTGTCTGTGAGCCAGTTGGCAACCCGTCTTGTGACATGGGAGTTTATGTTCAGGCTGGTGAGCTTGTCTATAATACCAGAATGGGGAATGGTGTCAAAGGCCTTTGCGAGGTCTAGGTAGGCTGTGTGTACCACCTTTCCCTCATCTATAGCCTTGGTAACTGTCTCAAAAAAGTCCATCAGGTTTATGAGGCATGATCTGCCCTTAACAAAGCCAAACTGGGTAGGGTCCAGTGTTTGGAGGTTCCCAATGTCTCTGTTAATGAGTTCCATGATGATGCACTCCATAGCCTTGCAGATCAAGCTAGTCAGGCTTATAGGGTGATAGTTCTAGGGGTCCATTGTGGCTCTACCTTTGTGGAATGGAATAACTATTTCTGTGCACCACTCTATGGGTATGTAGCCTGTGGAGAGGCTGAGTTTGAACAGTGTGTTTAAGTGAGGAGTTAGTTCATCTTTGAGCTCATGTATGATGCAGCCTAGGACACCGTCCGGTCTCATTGATGCTGTGTTTTTGGCTTTGGAGAGGGCTGTTTTAACCTGAGTGTCTATGATTTCAGGGACTCTACATTCTTCTGGTATGGTTATGGGCCCTTTTGGGGGTGAGAGGGGGTGAAGTTTGCACTGAACATGTCTGCCAGGATGTTGGTGATATTGGTCGGTTCAGTGTATTTTGTGCCATTCTGCACTAACTCTGAGCAGATCTGAGCATTGCCACTTAGTTTCTTGACATAGCTAAAGAATGCCTTGTGGTTATCTTTGGAGTCCTTGCAAAGTTTTCTTTCGAAGCTCGTCTTGGATGATTTTATTAGGGATCATAGTTTCTTGCTGATACTGCTCAGGGATGTCTTCCCTTCTTGGGATTTTACTCTTTTCTGTACTAGTTTCCTCCTTCTATTGTATAGCTCGTTTATGGCAGGAATCCACCAGGCTGGTTTCCTTTTCTTGGAGGAGTGAGTCTTGGTTTTGCTTAGGATAGCATGATCCATGCATTCTTGTAGGTGCTCATAGAATGCATTAGTAAAGGATTTTGCAGCTTGGACAGCGTTATCCTTTTGCATGGGGGCTTTGAAACTTTCCACCTCGGTCTTAAGTAATGTGAAGTTTGCTTTTGAAAAGTTTTTCATGGTGGTTTCCTTGTCCGGGGGTAGGGGCAGAATGTGGCTATCCAAAGTGATTTGTTTATGGTCAGATCTAACCACTGAGGGGTTGACCTCCGGTGTGGAACACCGGTTGCCCATGTTGGTGATGACCAGGTCCAATATGTTGTCACCTCTGGTGGGAGTGTTGACCAGTTGAACCAGGGTGTTTGAGTTTATAAATTCTAGGAAATCTTGGGCAAGGGAGTTAGTACTTGAGTAGTTCTCCCAGTTAATATTTGGGTAATGGAAATCACCCAATATTAGGGTGTTTGGTAGGACCTTTGTTTCCCAGTGTTTCCAGAAACATGGAATGGGGGTCCTGGGACATGGTGGGTGATCTGTAGCAAGCTACAATTTGAATTGCAGTTTTGCCTGCTGTTAGTTGCAAGTGGATGATCTCTGAAGCATCGTGCTGTGCCTCTAACCTGGAGGTATGGGTATCCTTGATGAATATGGATACGCCCCCACCTTTTGTATTTTGGGTATGGTATGAGTTGTAGTCTGGTAGTGCTGGAGTGCTCTCTGGAGCCTTAAACCAGGTTTCTGTTACTGCAAATATATCGATTTTCTCCATACTGAGGAGTGCCTCAAATGCGTGCATTTTGAGGTTTAGACTTCTGGCACTGAGTAGCATTACCCTCCGTTTGTTGTTACGTATGCTATTTATGGCGGTGTGTTTGTCTTTTGAGACTTGCCTAAAAAAGGCACTATGGGGGTGGCAAGAGCCTTGGCCAGTATTCGAAAGCCTAAAGGTGACAGGTGCAAGCCGTCTCTAGCAAAGCAGCGTGGCTTGTCGAGCATGTCATCCCAGGCAGACAGACACTGGATCCCCTTTGAATTACACCAGAAACTTAGCCAATTGTTGAAATCGATAATTTTTTTCTTTATACCATGGTATAATTCTTGGTGAGGGCAGGATGCTACTCAGGGTCAGGGTCATGCCGGCCTGGGCTATGTGATCAGAGAGCTCTTCCATGTCTCTTCTCATGTAGTCCATGGAGGTACAGCTCAGGTCATTCATACCAACATGGACAATGAGTCATATTTGTACTTGTTCTGGAGTGATCTGTGCTTGCGTTATGTGGCGGATCCTGCCACCCATCACAGTAACCTATCCTTATTCAGCCTAGTGAGTGGGACATCAGTGTGCCTGACTATAGTCACCTATTACTAGTATGTTGGGTATGTTATTTTGCCTTAAGGGCTGTGATTGCATGGCACACTGGTTTTGTGAAAGTATGTGTTTCATGGTTTGTGTTGGGGGAGTGGAAGTTGCTTGGATGTTTGCTTTGGAGGTCTCTGTTGCTTTTGCAGATTTTTATTTAGAGCCTCCGAGTATGTTTTCATGTATTTATATGTGTTTTTTGCCGATGCTGGTTTAATGGGTCTGTGTGAGACTGGTGGTGTGATGCAAGTATTTCCCTTCTCCTCTTGACTGTCTGATCCAGTCTTGGGTTAAGAGAGCTTAGCCTCCAGTTTGGCTGTATAATTGCATCTCTTGCATGTATTAGTGTTTGGTGGTAGGAGGAGAGGGTTGTCTGTGTATATGAGGCAGTTGTAACATTGTCTCAAAATGCCCGGATTCACCAGTTGGACTGGAAAGTACACCTGAAACTGCCCTTTGGACATGCCTGCATAGGTACAGTGAACTGTTTTACTGGATGGCTGGTAAGGTCGAATAGAGAGCCTTGTCCTTCTGTACAGTACAGGAGGGTCTAGTGCTAGGGTTTATAAGTGCTTGCTATGAGTTTTGAGCAAGTGCCGGGCTAAGAAATTAATGGCTTGAGTGCTTAAGTTGAAAGTTTGTCTAGTTCCAAGGGAAAAATTGAAGAGGAGACTTTGTGGAGCCGGGAATCATTACACCCTAGCTAACCGGCGCTGCCAGGTGCGCAAAACCAGGCAAATGCTGTATTTATTGCAGGGAAATGAAAGAGATAGAAATTAGCCCAAAATGGCCAATAAACTACTAATTTCTGGGCTGAATCCACAACTCCAGGGACAGATAGGCTGCTCAAAAGCTCCCCTCTCTCACAGGTGAACAGAGAAACTTCCTTCTATCCAAGTAAGGTGTGGGCAAATACAAAAGATTTGTAACCCAGCACCGAATTCAACACTAACCTGAATACTGGACTATACTAGCTTAGAAAGGTGGGAAACAAGTATATTTTTTTTGTTTTTTTTTTCCAGAAAATAAAGCAGATACAATCAAAAAAAACACTTTAAATGCACAGAAAAGGATACTTATTGTTATTAATTGCAGATCAAAGTTGTAGTCAATGTCCCTAGTAATAAAGTGGGAAGAAACACAAATACAGTAAAAGCAATTGAATAAAGTACAATTTTTTTATATATAAAATAATAGAAAGTGAACAAACTGATTTAAACAAGTTACCCAATTAACCAGAAAAAAAATCAAAACTGAGCTCTGTTTCAGCAGTCTTCAATCAGACAAGTTCTAACTGCATACTCCTGTTACTAGGGTGCAGGGAAACCTTCTCCAAAAAAAGATGGCCAGGATCAGTGCTCAAGTTATACAAACAGAGCTAGATTCAGCAGGCCTGAATCTGGTCTATGCTACAGCAACAAGGCTCACCAATTTTAGAAAGAAACAGCTCAAATAAGCAGGCACAATAAGCCTGTGACCAGAAATTCCCAGCTCAGAAGGGCAGAATCCAGCCTATCCTCCCACAAGAGTGCAGACCACAACCTCTCTTAATGTAGAATAACTGGCCTGAAGCCCAAGTGCTTAAGTCAGAACTAATACACTTTTAGAATAGCAGACACTAGGCCTTCAATCAGCAATTCCCAGCTTAGAAGGATGTAAGCTGCCTGTCCTACCACAACAGTGCAGACCACAAACCTTCTTAATGTAAACAACCTGTATGAAGCCCAAGTGCTTAAACCAAAAGACTTAGAATAACAGTTACACTTTAATCAGGCTAGTACCAAGCAGTAATAAATGCAGCAGAATAAATAAAATTGAGTACTTTTAAGAAAAGCTAAATAAAGTAGGAGGAAACACAAATAAAGTAAAAGCAGATGAATAAAGTGCAAATTCTGTTTTTTTTTTAAGTGCAAGAAGAGAGGAAGGAAGAACCTAAGTGGGTTGGCCTTCTCAAATCTCTGTATTAAGTAGAGTGAACACTAGACTCAGAATATGATCTCACTGTACTCGGTTAAGTGTGCAAATGAGATGGACCCAGGAGGAGTGTTCTAATACAGACTTAAAGGAGGGGCAGGCAATTCCAGAGCCACCAACACTAACATCAACACAAGAACCGGGAGGGTGGGTAGGGAACTAACTGCAGAGAGACACACAGCACACTATTCAATGAAACACACAATTAGGAAACAGAAAAAATGAAATACAGTACTTTTAAAACTGTAAGTTTGTACTTAACAGACGACTAAAATACACTACTGCAAGTTTCACTTAACTTCAGCTTCTAATGCAGATTATTGTAGCCAAGCAAGTCTCTCAGAAGTTGGGCATAAAATGTCCAGTGTCTTCCTTTCCTACAGGCATACATTCTAAAAAGAGATGGGGAATTAATAATTCCATCTCTAAGACATAATCCCTTCAACATGTTCTGAGTAGGCCAAGTGTCTTCCCTTCCTACAGGCACAGATTCTAAGAAAAGCTGGGGAATTAGCAATTACTTGTGTAAGATACAATACTTTCAGCATGTTCTAAGCATCTCTAGTGTCTTCCCGTTCTGCAGTCACAGATTCGAAGAAGAGATGGGGAATGAATAACTACACATGTAAGATATAATCAATCTAGCATGTTCTGAGCATACCCAGTGTCTTCTTTTTCTACAGACACAGATTCTAATAAGAGATAGGGAATTCATAATTAAATCTGAAAGATATAATCCCTTCAGCAGGTTCTTAGCATGCCCATTGCCTTCCCTGTCTACAGGCACATATTCTAAGAAGAGCTGGGGAACTAATAACTGCCTCTCTAAGATATAATGGACTTTCTCATTGATGGACCCTAAAAAGTACGTGTGGGCAACAACACCTCAAGGAGTTTAACACTAAGCATGGAAGTCCCTCAGGGGGTGGGAGGATGACATAATGGTTAAGGTGTTTACCTTAGACACAAGGTGCAGGGTTTGATTCTCACATGGGGTAATGTAGGCTTCAAATGGCCCAAAAGGGCAGTTAGCCTAGTACTAATCTATGAACTTATGAAAATCCTCTCATGTTTACCTTACTAACTCATGATTGCATCACCAGATATAATTCGAACAAGATCATCAAGTTCACAGATGTCACCACTGCAGTGGGTCTTATCAAGAGTTGAGATGGGACTACCTACAGAGATGAGCTGAACCACCTCATTAACTGCTGTGATGTTAATAACCTGGCCCTAAAATGTGAATAAAACCAAGGAGTTAGTAATGGATTTCAGAAAGAATCAGGAATCACATCACCCACTCATAATTATTGGAGAAGCAGTGGAAAGAGTGATTAGCACCAAATTAGTGGGTGTGTATATTTCTGAGGACTTAGCATGGTCAACAAATACTAACCACATTGAGAAGAAGGCATATCAATGTCTACACTTCTTTCAGAAGCTGAGGAAAGCTATTCTCCCTTCCTCTGTCCTCATAACCCTATATAAGGGTATCATTGAAACCACTTTGACTAGTAATCTCACAGTCTGATTCAGGAACTGCAAAGCCTTGTGTGATGCCCCTCCACTGGGCCAGTAATAAAGGAGCCTCAATCCCTGCCCCTAGAACCAGTGGGGGATGTACACTGGGAGGATGACTTGTACATACACAGTGTTTCCAGATGCAGCTCTCTACATCAAGTGCAATTTCCCTTAAGAGCACACAGAGACCACAGTCAGTCCAGGGCTTTTTCCTTTTTCTCCAGATCTCCAATAAGACTCCCCACTAACACAGCTATAAGGTTGTGATTTCAGCAGGGAGGCCAAGACAAAACCTCCAGCACCCCCTCTGTCTAACCAGTGCTTCGTCTCCCTGCCCAAGTAGCTGACACACACACACTCTTGGAGATTTGTTTTATACACACACACACACACATGCACACACACACACACCTGGCAAAGGCTAGCACAGGTTTACTAGCAATGCCCCTTCTGCCCAGATTATAAGGCAGTTATTACTGCCACCAGCCAACTCTTTATCAGCTACTTTAAGGCCCTTAACAAAGGGTGTCCAATCTTGCTGCATAATGTTGCTATCAGTACAAATGGAAGCTTGACCAAGACAAGGCTATTAGGAATGGCCTGCACAGTGTCACCAAATAAATATGCAAGTACTCTCAGAACTTAAATATTTCTAGACAGATCAGCCACAATGAAAGGTTTAAATATATTTAATAATAAATAAAAGAACAGGAAAATACTCAGTATATAATTACAGTGACAGAGTTCAAAATCACAGGAAATATTTAAAACAACACTGCAGGAGAGTCTTAAATAAATAAACAAAAATATCTAAGCTAAGCTTTGCTACATTCTTGACTACATCTAAGACAAGTACTATACCCTAGTACACTTAATTAGAGCAGCAAGGCAGATGTGGTGAATAGATCCTGTAGCTGATGTTGTCAGGTCAAAGACAGAATACAGAATGCAGTCTGTCTCTCAGAGACTTCCTAAATGAATATCTCAAATATTACTGCTGGTATAGCTTGCAGAGTTACATAATTTCTTGTTGTCTGACTCTATCCCACGTAAACCCCCACTGCTGAAGGCTAGCAGTATTTAGCATCTATCTGTAAAAATACATACACAAGAGCTTTCCCTCAGATCTTTGCAGATCCTGGAAATTATAAAAACAATAAAACACTTTTAAGACAATACAGAAAACTTCTCTAGTACAGACATTACGGCTCCTGCTGCACTGAAACTGAAAGATAACATATTTTTATTGCACAGCCATAAAGTAATTTAATTTCATCTATTTTACTGAAGTTAACCTTGTGTATTCCAGTTTCCACTGTTAAAATATATACATTTTAAACAGTTACAATAGTGTATGTACATTTCTGTTCTATTCCAGTGAGGATCGCTGTGGTTATATTTTAAGCACTTTGCAAAACCCTTTTCAACACACACTTCTGTATCAGTAGTTGATATACACCTGATGTACAGTTCTAATACATTTGTAACACAAGTATCTTATATGAATCATGTTGATATTCACAAAGGATATATAATTATTTACAAAATTCCAGATAGCTAGGCTGACAGTATCTCCTTTTGTTACACTTCTGTATAAATCATGTTAATATTCACAAATGACATATAATTATTTACAGAATTCCAGCTAGCTGTGCTGGCAGTACCTCCTTTGTCACGTTTTCTCCACCCTCGAAGACTCAAGCCAGTTTTTCAAGTGACCCTCGACAAACATTGCTTGAGAGGAGTGGACCTGGGTGAGCCTATCTGGGAATAGCTTACTCCATTTCCTGTCTTGAGATCCCAGCTGCCTTTGCATTGCTGACCCCAGTACAATGCTGCACTGTCCTATCATATGACTGCAATCCTAGGCTCCACCATAGTAATCTGGGATTTTTCTGGCTGGCTCCCTGTAGCCATGAATCCCCTCAGACTCCTCCTGCCTCTTACTGCAAATACCTAGCGCTAGGGCCTCCCTATCATGGTAAGTTTTCATCCTGTTAACGTGCTACAATTTCTGCCCCTGCCTCCTGCTGAGCAGTTCTACAATGTAGTTAACATCACTGACTTTCCTTAACACTTTTAAGGGTCCCTCCCAAGCTACCTGCACCTTGCTGTGTCAGACAGGAATGAGAACCATAACCTGCTGCCCTACAGCATACTCGCTAGCTAGAGCATTCCTGTCATACCAGACCTTTTTCTGCTGTAGGACTACTTCCAGGTTATCCTGGGCCAAGCCCATGAGTTCCCTGAGCTTTGTCTTGAGGTTTAGGACATATGTCACAACAGACTCCTTGTCGAATTCACACTCACCCTCACACTCATCAAGAATCTCATCTAGAGGTCTCCTCATCCTATGCCCATACAGCATCTCAAAGGGTGAAAAACCTGTGGATACCTGGGGCACTTACCTGTAAGCAAACAATAGATGGGGCAAATATTTGTCCCACTCCCTCTTAAACTATTCTGCAAATGCCCATAGCATAGTCTTTAGTGTAGACTTTAACCTCTCATCAAGACCATTAGTCTGGCAATGTTAGGGGTTGGTCTTTATGTGCTTCACCCCATAGTGTTCCCACAGACAAGGACAGCAGGTCTGACATGAAATTGGCACCTCTAACAGTCAGTATTTCTTTTGGGAAACCTACCCTGCTGAAAATCTCTAACAAAGCATTTGCTACCTTTTCAGCCTTGACAGAGGATAGGGCCACTGCTTCAGGCTATCTGGTAGCATAATCTACTACCACTAGGATATACTTTTCCCTGTGAAACTTGGGGTACTCAGAGGCCCTACAATATCCATAGCTACCCTCTGAAATGGCTTCTCAATCACAGGCAAAGGTATCAAAGTTGCTTCCATCTGTCTCCTGCCTTGCCTACCTTTTGTCACTGCTCATGGGTCCTGCAGTACCCTGTTACATTCCTGGAAATCCCAGGCCAATAAAATTTCTGCATAATACATCTCTTTGTATGCTTTATGCCCATATGGCCTACAAAGGAAATGTCATGTGTTATAGCTAGAAGTGCCAGACTGTAGCCTCTGGTCACTGCCAACTGCTGTATTCTCTCAACCTCTAGCCCTCCCTCAGGGGTCCAGTCTCTATACAGTATGTCTCCTGCAGCACTGAAACTGAAAGATAACACATTTTTATTGCATGGCCATAAAGTAATTTAATTTCAGCTATTTTCTGAAGTTAGCCTTATGTATTCTAGTTTCCACTATTAAAATATACACATTTAAACAGTTAGTGTATGTACATTTCTGTTCTATTCCAGTAGGACATGCTGTGGTTACTTTTTAAGCATTTTGCAAAAACCTTTTCAACATACACTTCTGTACCAGCAGTTTGATATACACCTGGCATACAGTTCTAATACATTTGTAACACAAGTATCTTATATGAATCATGTTGATATTCACAAATGACATATAATTATTTACAAAATTCCAGATAGCTGTGCTGGCAGTATCCCTCTTTGTCACACTTCTATATAAATCATATTGATATTCACAAAGGACATATAATTAGTTACAAAATTCCAGATAGCTGGGCAGGCGGTATCTCCTTTTGTTACACTTCTATATAAATCATGTTAATATTCACAGATGACATATAGTTATTTACAGAATTCCAGCTGGCTGTGCTGGCAGTACCTCCTTTGTTACACCTTAGACTGAAAGGCCCTGCAGAAGGTGGTAAAGGTAGTGGAGAAGATTATTGAATCCCCACTTCCAGCTCTGCAAGCCCTATAAGAAGCATGATGTATTGGCAGAGCCAAAAAATAATCAGATACCACACTCACCCTGCACATGGACTGTTCTCCTGCTTATCTTCAGGAAGATGATACCATAGTATGCATTGTAACTCCTCCAGGTTTAGTAGGAGCTTCTTCCCACATGCTATCAAACTGTTGAACTCTACAACATATCAGTAGCTGGTGACCAGAACAATCAGTAGTACATCTTCTTGTGAAATACCTACATCAAGCTGCTTTAAAAGTGCAAGCAGTAATAATGGAACATTCCATACAAGATATTTGTGCTATACAGTTTATTCTGTATACTCTTTCCAATAGCTGCTTTTCCACATGTGCAATATTTGTTGAACGCTGCTACCAGTGTTAGAGGTATCTCAGATCTTGTCAGTCTTGTTTAGTATATGCATATTTTACTGTACTATGTCCTTGTTACTTTCTATAGTTGCATGCGATACATGCACTTGGAACTGAAGCAACGTAATTTTGTTTAACTTGCACTCTGTGTGGGTCTGAATGACAAAAAAGTTTACTTTGACTTTGAGTTCACTTTGACTTTAACTAATCCCTTCACCATGTTCTGAGAATACCCATTGCCTTCCCTTTCTACAAGCACAGATTCTAAGAGCTGGGGAACTAATAATTGCATCTGTAAGATATAATCCCTTCACCTTGTTCTGAGCATACCGAGTGTCTTCCCATTCTCCAGTCACAGGTTCTAAGAAGCACTAGGGAATTCATAGTTACATTTATAAGACAGAATACCTTCAGCATGTCATGGGCATACCCAGTGTCTTCCCTTTCTACAGTCACAGATTCTAAGAAGAGATGGGGAATTAATAATTACATCTGTAAGATAGAATCCCTCCAGCATGTTCTGAGCATGCCCAATGTTTTCTCTTTCTGCATGCACAGATTCTAAGAGGAGATACAGAATTAATGTTGTTGTTGTAACGTTCGGCTTTTCCCGGTTAGGGGTCACCACAGTGGAACTCCGGTCCGCTAATAATTGGCAGTTGATTTTTACGTACCGAGTTGCCAGCCCTGACGCACAACCTTCAACGAAGGTACGCCCATTCACGCATGTCTCCACGCAGAAGACGCTCTAACTGAGAGTCGAACCGGACAGCGTCTTACTGTGAGGTGACAACGCTACCGCAGCACCACCACCTGTAAAATATAATCCTGTCAGTGTTTTCTGAGCATGCCCAGTGTCTTTCCATTCTACAGGCACATATTCTAAAAAGAGATGGGGAATTAAAATTACATCTATAAGATACAATCCCTTCAGTATGTTCTGAGTATGCCCAGTCTCTTTCCTTTCTACAGACACATATTCTAAGAAGAGATGGGGAATGGATAATTACATCTGTAAGACAGAATCCCTTCAGCAGGTTCTGAAAATGCCCAGTGTCTTCCCTTTCTATCATCACAACTTCTAAGAAGAGATGGGGAATTAATAATTACATCTATAAGATATAATCCTTTCAGTGTTTTCTGAGCATGCCCAGTGTCCTTCCATTCTACAGGCACAGATTCTAAGAAGCGCTGGGGAATTAATAATTACAGATCTAAGATTGAATTCTTTCAGCATGTTCTGAGCATGCCCAGTGCCTTCCCTTCCTATTGGCACAGATTCCAAAAAGAGTTGGGGAATTAATAATTACATCTTAAGATATAATCCTTTCAACATGTTCTGAGCATGCCCAGTGTCTTTGCTTTCTCCAGGCATAGATTCTAAGAAGAGATGGGGTACATCTGTAAGATATAATCCCTTCAGTATGTTCTGAGACTGTAGGGCTGGTGCTAGCATTTGGGGGGCTCCCAGCAAATGTTAAGTTGGGGGCCCAAGGCACTTTCAGTCTAAGTATGACTGCCACCCCTCCTAAGCAATCTTTTAGTTCATGCTGCAAACTGTAGTACACACAGACTGACCTGTACTCATACCTCTCAACCTCTTATAGCAAGAAATCTGGACAAAGCCATAAATAAAAGTGGGACAAAGGCCCAGAAATAAGGACAATTATTAAGTTTTGCTCTTATAAACTTACAAAGTTGATAGAATAACCGGTTTTGCATTAGCATGAATTTTCTGAAGGATATGAAGTTTGGCACTCAGATGTCTGTCATTGTTTTCTAACTTCTGTCTTTAATGATTTACTGCTAATTTGCCAGAAAACCACAATTTTATGAAAAATGGACCAAAAAATATGAGGCCAAAATCTGGACATTCTGCAAAAATCTATACAGTTGAGAGGTATACCTGTAGCTACAGTGCTTTTACATAACAACAGGCTGTATACCATACTATGTTGGCCCATCTCACAGGGGGAAATGTACAGTTACTGGCATTTAGCTGCAACAATGATACATTACAACTCTATGTATAGGTGTGGGCTTACAGTAGGTGAAATTGTGCTTGAGGCTTACTGTTTCATCCCTCCCCACACACACACACACACACACACACCCTCAGTCCTCCCCTTTGTTTCCCCCATCTTGGGATTCCCATACTTTTCACATTTCTTTTCTTTTCTGACATTTTGCCCTGCTTTTCAGATTTTATAAGAAGGCATAGCTTTCTATATGCTCTGAAGTGTATTTTTAAAGTGTTTTGTTTTTCATTTTACAAAACCTTCTCATCCAGTGATGGCTTAAACAGAAATTTTGATTAAGGAAAGAATTTCAGCCTGTTCAGCTTTAGTTTTACTTGCATCATTTCAACACACCTTCCCTGAACAAGACAGCACAGTAATAAACATTTAAGAAATAACTCAAATAATCTAAGACTCAAGAAGCCATAGAGTTATAGATGCTCTGCAATACATTTTAGAGCATTTATTAATCTTTTAATCCAATGGGGCCTGAACAAAAATTATGAGTAAGAAAAAAATCTCAGTCTTATTTTTTTTTCTTTCACAGAAGACATAAGTTTTGCACAAAGCTTAATGTTCAAAATATTAGCTCACAATAAACTAACAAGCCAGTTGTTATGGAGACACACAGGTGCTATCTGGGAATACTGCCTAACCCCTCAAAAACACAGTCACTGTCTATGCATCCTTCTGCTGTTAGATTGGGATGAAAGCAGAGGATCAAATTGCCAGTCATGTATTTCAAGTGTCTGCTGACATACATAGCATGCCTCATCACTCTTCACCCCTAACCCCCCCCCCCAAAGGCATTCACCTGTATACATGTCTGATGTATGATTGTAAGGAAAGAGAAAAAAATAATGATTACAGTAATATATTCTACTTTGCTGGTCCTAGACAGTCCACTGCCCCTACACAAGGTACAGTAATCTTCTTTGTACACCTCTGAGGTCTGTAAGAAAAGTAAAAGAAACAATGACCACATTGGTCACAACCAAATGCAAACTATAATGACCTCTTGTCCACACCTCTAAGGTTTGAATGGGATGAAGACTATAGAAGTAATAACCACAGAATCCCCAGCCCCCCCCACATAAACTATAGCAGCTTTCTATATACATACATCTGAGCAGGGCTGTAGAATGGGTGCAGTTGAGAGCACAGGCCATTATCAGCTTTATTCTAGGATGGTCATATCACAGAACTGTCCAGGTTAAAGAGTGTAATCAGAAAATTAATATATACAGCTTTTATGGGGTCTTCGTAGCCCCTATATCCATTTATACAGTCTAGGGAGTGGGGGGCCCCCACACTCTTAGAAGATCTAAGTGTCTGAATGTTCTGTAATATATTTTATGCCTTACGTTTGAAATATAATTACTTGTTAGCTGCATTTTTTACTGATACCCAGAAGAATAATGTATGTGTCTTGGCATTATTGGGTTTGTGCACAGATAAAAATCAGTGCTATTTTTTACACACATGTACACACACAAGCTAAAGCAATACTAGTTTTGTACTTATTTCAACAAATAGAAATATGTTATGCAACACTAGTGTTGCCACACTAGATCAGTGACTGTTGTTTAGCATTCATCAAACAGCAGCAGGGGTAAGTCACTTTCATTTACCTCACTGAGGAGTAATGCAAACCTATCACTGTCTTTGATTTCATAGAAATTCCCAGATTTTGCTCAACAATTAGCTCTGTCCTTCATAAAAAAGTTTAATTTGCTGGTAAATCATATTGGATTACAGTTAATAAAGCCAGACATCAGAGTTTTATATTTCTTATTGTCCAGAAAGTGTATATTGATGCAAAAGGTGTTACTCTAGCAATGTTTTAACTGAATTAGAGTAATATTTAAAATGTGGTACTGATTTTGAGCCTTTATTGAGCCTTTATTATTACTTTTGGCTTTGCCCAGAATTCTTGAGCGAAGAAGTTGAAAGTTATAGTATCTGGTTCTGCAAGCATTTGTAACATTTCCTGAAAGAGAAAAGCATTCCTGAAGATTGGAAGCTTCAACTCTTCATAAAATCCAATGTATGCACCAAACTTAGTCACTCTGGGCTGTTTATCTCTCTTGCACTTACCTTGCTCATGTTCATTATCAGATTTATCCTAATAGGGTCATATCACAACCCTGTTCAGGTCAAAGAGCATAATCAGGAAATTAATACAGTTTTTCCTCATTTGTAAGAAGGCTGAAGAGAGTGAATCTCCCTTCTACAAAGGTACCATATAGAAAGCAGCCTGACGAACAGCCTCATAGTATGGTATGGAAGCTGCTTTACCTCTGAGCGCAAATCCCTACAAAGAGTGGTGAAGATAGCCAAAAGGATCATTAAGATCACCTACCACCTATCCATGATTTGTACTTATCCAGATGTCTCAGCAGGGCCAGAGGAATAATTAAAGACTGGACTCACCCTTCTTACAGACTGTTCCTGTATCTATCATCTGGAAAGCACTTCCAAAGCATACGTTGCAGAACTATGAGATTCAGGAACAGCTTCTTCCCTAATGTTATCAGGTTGCTGAACTCTAGTAACCACTACACTCCATGATGTCTACCTGGGTCAGTAGAAACTGTCTCAAATTGTGCAGTAACCTTGTTACCAGTCTTATCAATATTCACCATGAGTGTAACTTACAGGCCATCTAGGGCAGTAGGAATGCAGTAAAATATCTCTTCTTTCAGTGCAATACATGTTGCAAATTTGTAAATTAACCATAGTGCAATACTCTAAGGTCCAAAGTGCAATACTCTAATGTTCACAGTGCAATACTCAAATGTCTCTTTCTGTGCAAGGATCAATGCAATGTCTTAACTAAGTACCTGTGTAATACTAAAGTCTCATGCAAGTAAGTGTTCACTTCAAAAAGTGCTAAAATGTGTAGAATATGAATGGCCAAAGTATGTGCTTAAGGAAATTGAGTATGTGAAAATCTGTATGCATTGAGATGAACTTTGTACTGCGAACTCTGAGTAAACTGTGAATAGTGGAAAAGTATTGAAAAAACAGGAGCCTGCTTGAAAGCAGGAAATGTGCCTTATATGGAAGTGTATCTGATTTGCTTTCTCTGCCTAGAGATATAGTAATGTGAACTGCTTTAAGCCTATGGGTAAACCATTGATTGGTTAATTGCCTTTTGTACTAATTTAATTGGTCTAGTTTATATTTTTGTATTGTCAGCAGTGTCACCAGCATATAAGCTTATGCATTCCTTTGTTCGGGGAGTCTCCCTGGTACTTTCCATGAGGCTCCCACATGTGTGTAATAAATACCACTGAAAGAGAGGAAGAAGTGTCTTGTTTTCATTTAAGATAAAATGTTAAATGCAACTATTGGTGCTGTTTACTCAGATCTGAATTGACAACAGCTGCGGCAGTTGGGGATTGAACGAAATACCGCTAGCGAAAGGGCTCATGACAGAATTTTCTGTTCTGGCAGTGTTTCTTTCATTTCCTGTACTTGCCTGCTTTAAAAATTTGGTATTGATAATTTTATAGAAATGTAATAATTCCTCTCGTTCAATTGTTTTGAGGTAAGTGGCATGCATTTTATTTCTGCTATTGATTGTGTAGTATGAGAGTGGGTTAAAATGAAAAACTGGCAACATAAGATTGAAAGGAGATACGAAAGGGGAAAACGACGTTTACAAAACGTCACAGCTACATCTATAAAATGCAGAATAGCTTATTGTGTGAAAATGGGAGCGAGTGTGGGAACCATAAAAGAGCCAGAAAGAGATACAGCAGCTGGTTATATGTATTTTCGTGTGTCTCGGGACAGTTGTAGGTTTATGTCAGTGGGTCGCCCTCACTGAGGGTGATGGTAAACTCTCCTTTCCAGAAAATGGTAGTTTTAATAAAAATATTTTGTTTAGTCTCCAAGGAAAATTAAAAAAAAAAAGGGAGAAGAATACTAGGGTTGTACTGGGCAGCATTTAATGATTGGATGACAGAGGTGAAAGAAAGAGAAAAGGATTTGGTTATTAGTAGTCTAAAAGATAATCAGCAGAAATTAAAAGAGCAATTGAGGGAATTACAACAAACTGCTAGTAATTTAGATGTAGTAAACGGTAAATGCTTGAAGGACCCACCCTTTAAGGGGCTTTACCCTGTAAAGGAATTAGCTAAATTGCAGATAACTGAATCGTCAGAAGACGATAATGCCTGGCTCCCCCCACCACTGACTGCACCACCAATTGCACCCCCACAGTATCAGACCCTCCTCGCTCAACAAGGAGTGGAAACACAGCAGCCAGATTCTACCACTAAAGATTCCACCCCTAGACAGAGAGAACAAGCTGCAGTCCGTCAGTCTAGTGAATCTGATCCAGAAATGAGCGATAGACAAAGGGGACCAAAAACTCGTAGTAAGACTCATAAAGAAGCAAAAGCTGTAAGGTATTTTAGAGCTAAACCCTATTATAAAGGAAAAGGGAAGCGACATTTACACCAATGAAGGCATTTTAGTCAGTTCCCTGCTATAATTGACAGTGGGGATGAGTATTTTGGGCCAGATAAATTTAATCCAGATTCAGGATCGGAGTCGTCAGATGATGAGAGATTGTTACCTTTGAGAGAGATACCTAACCCAGCCCATGCTAGAAGTGCACAGGAACCACCGACCATTATAGTACCTAGGGCATGGTCAACGGTTGATTTTCAAGCCATTACCAAATCGTTACCACCTATTCGTACTAATCCAGCTAAGTTTCAGAGTATGCTGGCGGGACATATTTGTTTACAAAATCCTACGATAGATGAAGTCAGGGCAGTTATTCAGTACGTCATACTGTCTGACCTGATGAAACGGATTTGGGACCATGCTAATGTCCCTACTCTGATTCCAAAGCATGATGCACAAGGAGATAATGGGTTCAAAGCGGTGAGACAGCATATAGTAGATGCTATTACAGTAATAGTTCCACCCACACCCAACTGGTCCAAAATCAAGTCAGTTCTTCAAAAAGAAGACAAACCTGTGGATGAGTATTTAAATCATATCACTGAAGCCTTTGAGGCTTATTCTGGTTACCCAGAACCCACCAAAGGGCCGGCACAGAGCGGATTGTCAGCTGCTTTCATAGATGGGTTACGCCCACAAGTACAGGATAAGCTAAAGGAAGTATGTTTAAACTGGCATAGTCTTGGATTGCATGAAATAGTTACACAAGTGCAATACCTCTCCGACCACCTAGCACAGGAAAAAAAGGATCTACAAGAAAAATTGGTTAAAGTGCAGATTCAGATGTGTACTACCTTCAGGCAGCATGGACGGGGAGGACAAGGACAGGGAAGAGGGAGAGGTGGACGCCAAGGGTCTGGAAACCAAAATAGACAAAACTGGCAGGAAAATCGATCAGCCTCACCCCAAAGCTATAATAAACAGACGGAGTGTTTCAATTGTGGCCAAGTAGGCCATGGGAGAAATGAATGTTCATATCTGGCTGAGCAACCTGCCCCACCCACTGATACGTCACCTCAGTGGAATTCTAATTGGACTCCATCCAATCAGCAGCCATCACAATGAAGGTTCCCTGAACAAAGACAACAGCAGTTGTGCCCTTTCATCCCTGTGGATCAAGATGGACCACATGTTATGTTACTTGTCAAAAATAAACCATACCCATTTTTGATTGACACTGGAGCAACCAAATCCATTTTAGCTGGTGAGGCAGCAATAAATGTCCCCCTCTCCAATAACATAACTAGAGGTGTAGGTGTCTCTGGCATTCCTGATGAATATTCTGGAACCATCCCAGTCCCATTAACTTTAGGACCATTACAAGACCATCATGCATTTTTAGTAGGACCCTCAGCACCTTTAAATTTATTGGGAAGAGATTTGCTCTGTAAGATGGGAGCAACCATCTTCTTCACTGCTAAAGGAGTATATTTACAAGAACCTTCAGATAAACAATATAGTATTTTGGCTACTTTAGATGAAACTGTCACTCTGCAAACAATGTGCATGCAGTCTGACCTTGATAAAAATAAGCATTTAAATTCATTACCCTCTCATCTATGGACCACTCATGATAATGATGTTGGGTTTCTGATTTCAGCCACTCCTGTAAAAATAACCTTAAAGCCCTGAGCAAAGTTACCTTATGTGCCACAGTACCCTTTGACAGTACAGGCTACATCTGGTATTGCCCCCATCATTTCTGCCTTGGTACAACAAGGAATTATAGTACCTACAACAAGTCCATGTAATACTCCAATTCTACCAGTAAAGAAACCTGGTAAACAAGCTTACAGATTTGTGCAAGACTTGCGAGAAGTCAATAAAGCTGTCTTGCCTGTTTTTCCAATTGTACCAAACCCAGCTAAGATTTTAAGTTGTATCCCACCTTCAGCATCTTGTTTTACAGTTAAAGATATCTCAGCAGCTTTCTTCTCTATCCCAGTCAATTCAGATAGTCAGTATTTGTTTGCATTCTCTTATAAAGGCCAACAGTATACTTGGACCCGGCTACCCCAAGGATATGTAGAATCTCCAACCCTATTCTCTAGAGAGATGCACAGACAACTGCAGGATTTACAGCTACCACCACATTCAGTATTAGTTCAATATGTAGACGATATTCTTATAGCTTCACAATATACCAAGTCTTGTATAGAGGACTCACTTTCAGTTTTAATGTTTTTAGCTGAACGAGGTTTTAAGGTAAATAAATCTAAACTGCAGTTCTGTCAGGAAAAGGTACAATACCTGGGACACATCATTTTATGGGTTCACGTCAAATACTTCCAAGTAGAATTACCTCCATTCAGACTGCCCCCATCCTGTAACTCAGAGACAACTCAGGGGATTCCTCTGCCTAGCAGGTTATTGTAGACAGTGGGTGCCCAATTTTTCAGAAATTTCGGTCCCTCTGTTCAGCTTCTAAAAAAGGACCCTCTACCTTGGTCCCCTGAACATGAAACTGCCTTTCAGGCTATTAAAATGGCACTGATAAACCAACCTGCCCTGGGGCTCCCAGATTATTCTAAACCCTTTGTTTTCTTCTGTTGTGAAAGAAATAAAACTGCCCTGGGCCTGCTGGCGCAAGTGCGCATGGGAGGCTATAGACATATAGCATATTACAGCACTCAGTTAGACCCTGTTGCTTCTGGCTATCCACCCTCTTTATGAGCAGTGGCAGCCGCTGCTGTTTTGATTTATATGGCAGCACCATTGACCTTAGGACACGATACTGTACTAGCAGTACCTCATGCGGTACAAGCGTTACTTTTAAAAACAAAAACACAATATCTTTCTAATGCTCGTCTCACTAAATATGATTTAAGTTTATTAAGTAATCCTGCTGTTCAAATTACACGTTGCCCACCACTAAACCCTGCTTCATTGATTCCAACTAGTAACAAGGGCAAACCACTTGACTGTGTGCTTGTAGTTAACACTGTTCTTTCTCCTAGATTAGATTTGCAAGATGTTCCTTTGCTTAATCCTGATTTAGTTCTTTTTGTAGATGGGTCCTGTTTATGAAATAATCTTGGTGAACTCCAGGCTGCATGGTCAGTCTGCTCGCCATCTGAGGTTTTACAAACTGGACAATTACCACCTGGCACTTCTGCACAAGCCGTGGAATTAGTGGCACTTTTGCATGCATGTAAAATGGCCAAAGACAGATCTGTTACTATTTATACTGATTCACATTATGCCCTTGGTGGTGGTCATGATTTTGGTACCCTGTGGAAGGAAAGGGGGTTTTTGACATCCTTTGGGGCACCAATTAAAAATTACCTGTATATTGATCACCTCTTACAGGATTTATTATTACCTTCCAAAATTGCTGTTGTCAAGTGTGCAGCTCACCAGTCTATTGACTCCCTAGTAGCTAAGGGAAATAATATGGCTGACTGGGCTGCCAAGCAGGCTGCTCTTTCACATACTGTTCAGGGACAAATTCTGCAGTTGTTTCCAATGCTCTGATTCAATTTGGCAGCATCCTGATGGCAGATTAATTTGCCCTATATCTATGTTAAATTCTCTTATAAAAGCATATATTTTGCCAGCTCATGTAGGGGTACAAGCATTAATCAAACAAATCCAGAAAGATTGGTTTGCCCCAGGACTTTCTGCTTCTGTGCAACATTTTTTGAGCATGTGCTCCATTTGTTTACAGCATGATGTTTCCAAAGGCACTCTGGCTCCCGCTCAACCAGTGCCAAAACTAGTGGGACTATTTTGTGCTTTACAGTGGGACTTTATTGAACTCCCACCTTGTACTCATTTTAAATATGTTTTGACTATTGTTGATATTTTTTTGGGGTGGTTAGAAGCCTACCTGTGTGCTAAAAATGATTCAGTTGAAAAAAAATTGTGTTATGAATTGATACCTCGTTTTGGTGTTCCTTGTCAAATATACTCTGACCGTGGAATGCATTTTACTGCTAAGTTAGTTGAATCATTGTGTACAATGCTAGGCATTACTTCGAAATTTCATTGTCCGTGCAGACCACAGGCATCAGGTATTATTGAACGCATGAATCAGACATTAAAAACTAGACTTGCTAAAGTCACTTCAGAAACAGGCTTGACTTGGGTGCAAGCCTTACCACTAGCCTTACTTTCTATGTGAGCACAACCGCATCCTACTAAGGGTCTTTCTCCACATGAAATTCTCATGGGTCGCCCTCTGCATATGCTCATGACACCACCACCACCCTTTTCTGAATATGATACATTTGATAATGATATTCTTTTGTACTGCAAATCTCTTGTTTCCTTCCTACAGTTTCATCACCAAGTAACAGCTGCTCAACATTTTCCAGATCCTTTTCTGTCATCCGCACTACAACCTGGCAATTGGGTTTACGTTAAGTCTTTCTCTAGAAAAACAGTGCTCCAACCACACTGGAAGGGGCCTTTCCTGGTTCTCCTGACAACGTCATCTGCTGTGCAACTGCAAGGATCTCCAACCTGGATCCACATTTCACACGTCAAAAAAGTTGTGCCGTCTGAAGACCAACAGCCTTTACTTTTTTCAACTCCAGATTCTCCTCCCATTGCTATTCGTACTCGAAGTAGAACTGTTCCAGTACCTGGCGATGCCTAACCTTTACCCTTTTGGAAAACTCCAAACTCCTGATGCTACGCAGCATCAACAACCATTTCTACAAAAATATTGGACAGCCATTTTGGTGATCATTCTTGTTGTACTGTTATTTTTAATGTGGCCATTTTTATTTCCTGCTCATTCGATGCACCACACCACACGAGCTATTTGGCATCCAACTTTCAACACCTACCAAGCCATCAAATATGTATATGCTTCGACATTCAATGTCTCTAACTGTTGGATCTGCACTACCATTCCCCCTGTACATGGGAGATTGTCATTGGCTGCAGCTCCACTAAATATCATTGATACATGGACTAGCTTACTTGATAACACTGCTAACATTACATCCAGTAAATCTATTGCATTACAACTTTCTCTCCTTCGCAATGGCACTCTGTGTTTCCGACGAAACTACTCAAGTAAACATCATTGGACTTGAAAAATGGGACAAAGTATCTGCAGCATGACAATCGAATACCAGTGCAATTATGCAGAAGGAAAACACATAGCCTTGGGCTGCTGAGTTTCATTTGATGCCATTCAGCCAACATTGAGAAATGCCTCATTACTTGGTTCTTGCAATATTGTATTTCTTGCCATATTCCATGGCATAACTATGGGCAGCGACCATTCTTCAAACATTACCACCCTGATGCAGGACTGTTATTTTATATGCAGAAGAAAGGCCTATAAATGGCTACTGGAAGACTGGTCTGGTAGCTGTTTCTTAGGTTATTTAGTCCCAGCCATCCGGCATACATCTGCTTTACCTCAAGGAAAAATTCGGAACGTTCAAGAGGTTAAAAAGCCTGCCAATCTGGTAGGCCAAATTGATGCTTCATGGATTTATCATCATGACTTAGTTCATGCTGGCACCAAAAGGCTATCTCATATGGACTTGGGTGATAACGTCATATCATGGGCTGGTATAATTCCAGCATACGGAGCAGTAAAATCAATCTGGGTATTGAGAAAACTGTCTAAATTGCTTGAAGTATTAAGCAATGCCACATTTTCTGCTTTAGAACTAGTGACTGATGAACTGACAGCTGTGAGAGCTGTAGTCCTCCAAAACCATATGGCTCTCGATTTCACCCTAGCGGCAAAAGGCAGAACTTGCGCTTTAATCCAGGAGGAGTGCTGTACATTTATTCCTGACAATTAACACGAAATTGAAAGTCATCTTGAACTTATTCAGAGAGTCTCTGAACTCTCTAAGGCCAAGGAGGCCGATAACTCAACGTGAGCATGGTTAACCAACCTGTTCTCAGGTTAGGGAGGTGGACTATTGAAGTTAATTTTATTAATTGCAGTATTAGCTCTTATTGCTTTTCTTGTGTTTTTAATCAAAGCATTGATTTTGAAATTAATGTATTTTAAGACTGCCAAAAAGGTGCCAAAGTTTTATATGCCTGCAGTTATGAATATGGATGATGAAATAAAAATGTGTGACAATGTTGAAGGAATTAGCCACATGGTTATGTTAGACTAAATGGTGATGCTTACACAGCATCAAATGGGGGATTGTAGAAAATGAATAGCCAAAGTATGTGCTTAAGGAAATTGAGTATGTGAAAATCTGTATGCATTGAGATGAACTTTGTACTGCGAACTCTGAGTAAACTGTGAATAGTGGAAAAGTATTGAAAAACAGGAGCCTGCTTGAAAGCAGGAAATATGCCTTATATAGAAGTGTATCCGATTTTCTTTCTCTGCCTAGAGATGTAGTAATGTGAACTGCTTTAAGCCTACGGGTAAACCATTGATTGGTTAATTGTCTTTTGTACTAATTTAATTGGTCTAGTTTATATTTTTGTACTGTCAGCAGTATCACCAGCATATAAGCTTATGCATTCCTTTGTTAGGGGAGTCTCTCTGGTACTTTCCATGAGGCTCCCACGTGTATGTAATAAATACCACTGAAAGAGAGGAAGAAGTGTCTTGTCTTCATTTAAGGTAAAATGTTAAATGCAACAAATGTGTTTCTAATTATGTGTAATATTAGTCTGTCTACCTGCATGTCTGTGATGTAATAGCTATAACAGCTTGCTAACAACTTCAACTAAGAAGCTCAGAGGATAGCTAAAATGTGTTAATTCATCCTTATAAACATGTTTTTGATAAGTTAATGTTATTCAATATTATTTAGCATGGATAATACTTAACAAAAAATCTTAACAATGAATGTTGTTTGGTAGTTAGAGCAGATGGCTAAGGCTGTGAGCTGTAATTCCTGTGGTATAAGGTTTGATTCCCCTTAGCCCTCATTTGCCTACTGTGTGACTTTAATCAAATCACTTAACCAGATACTGCAACTGTCAACTGCCTCATATTCAGAAGCGTCTCTGGCTTTGAGTCAGATATTCGCTCTATCCCTCTTAATCCCTCCAAAAACTGCAGACTTTTAGAATCAAGGTAGTGTCAGAGTTAATATCACTAATATTTTAAAGGTGTCCCTGATTATTTCTGGATTTGTCCCTGACTAGTTGATAGCTACACTTAGTGGCAACTGGGAATTAGTGCTAGGCTCCCCAATGGTCCCCTGGACTATAATGCTAGTAACTACCTGTATATGACAGACCCTTTCAGTGTGGAAGTATGAGGAACAGGGACAGTGCAAATGCATTGTCTCACTTGCTTTCCCAACATTGCATCTTTGTCATTGTAGATATCCCTATCATGTATATATATGTAACCCTTATTCAGTTAATAAATGTAAAGAAAAAAATAAATAAAAAGTAAATATACATTCCTACAGTTGCCAAATAGTAAATCTCTTGACAGCCCACATGCTTCACTAGTGCTTGTGCAGCACACCATCTGCTTATGGTGCATGCTTCAGTGTACAGTTTCCTTTTAGAGGACTGCTTTTGATCAAAAGGATTCTGCAGGTTTAAAGGTCTAAGGGCGAGGTTAACTTCTGTGAAATCAGGTCGCTTGGGTGTGGTTGATGGTTTTGCTAACATCACCTTCTGAGTCAAAACGACGTAGTACAAGGAGGAAAAAAAATCGCAAACCACTTACCATCAATAATACCTTCAGTAATACCTAGATGACTCAATGAAGTGGTTCTCATGAATGCTAATGTGCTTGCTGTAGCCTGTGTTACTTACATGTGTTTTAATGTATTTCAACAATTGCTACATTACCATATAATGTGTTTATACAATTGGTACTTTACCTAGCTGTTTGTTGGTATGCAATTTCTACTTGCCTACTACAAGGGTGATCCCTATAAGGTGCTCCAAGTTTTTACCCAGACATTTATCTAGCTCCTAATAATTATGTTACCTAGCTGGTGTTTGTTCATAGTTATTCACGGTCTTACTGCAATTGTTTCTGTACAATGTACTCCCAGTTCAATACTCAGAGGTGATCTGTTATTGAATAATGGTTCCAGCTGCAATTTAAGAGACATGGTCTAAATTACTACTCAGATGCTTGGCTGACATTGTTGTTACAGATAAATGCTTTCTACCATATACTGCACTTTATTAATATTGTTTTATATTAACGCTACGTTGTTTTATGCATCAACACTATTTCTGCAAACATATATAACTACCTACTGAGAACTGTAAGCCAACTGATATACATGCTCATGTTATTTAAAGTTGTAGAGATGCTACATAAACTGCTATAGATTTTTATCGAGCCTCACTCTTAGCTGTTGTTTAGTGCGGTGCTGTATAATATATAATTTCTCCTGCTGACCTCCCTCTTGCTGTTTTCTTACTATTCTCCCTCCTACTATCTCTCTCTCCTACTTTCTAATTCACCATTTGGTCATAATGTTTTTTATTTATTATTTATTTATTATTTATTTTATTTTACATATGTTGACTAGTTTGTCTGGCTGAGCTGAGTAGCCCTTTTTCAGCAAAGGCCCAGGGAGAAAAGCTTCACAGTGAGTTTTACTTTCTCTCTCTCTCTCCTTTTTTCATAGATTCCCACTAAACCTGCTGCTTACTACCATCCAGACTGCTTCTGTGTGGGAGTTAAGAGCACTGAACCTTGGCATTGAACCTAAAGAAGTAGTCTGCTACCCTACCATTCTTCCATTGTATGTATGTTGCTTCATATGTAGTAAATTGCTGTAATTGAAAACTCCTGGGTCTCTGCTGTACAGGGTCAAACCCACCGAGATCCACAGCCCTCTTCTAGCTAATACTTACCTCTACCAACCATTATTCCTCTGACTTTATACTCACTTACCCTGTTTCATGTCACTCCTTAGACTGCTGTTCACATTTTCATCCATAGCTGCCCTTAACAACTCTAATCCAGACTACTTTTCATCCCCACTCTCTCTACCTGTGTTATTAACCTCTACCTTTCCTGTTTCTCTCTCCTTGTACCCTCTCAGTTACTTTTTCCACTCCCCTCTCTCATGTGTTCTCTCTGGCATGAATCTGTTTCCCCTCCAACTACCCCCTCAACTTACTGTGCTTTGATATTAAACAGCAAGTTGTAAAGTGATAAAATCAGTGTTTAGATATTTTATTACAAGCTCCCACCCTGCCCTAGCTCACTCATAGTTGCAGCTGATGATACACTTACTGATTGGTTTTGCAGCTCCATTTACTGCTTAGGGACAACCCGCTCTATTTGCCTTTGCTGAGCTCGGGCTCACTCCACTTCCCTACCCTACCCCCATTCCACCCACCCCCTCTTTCAACACTTAAATAGTAAGAAAACCAAACCCCTTACAACACTCACCTATCTTCAATCTCTTCACACCCTTCAAACTATTCCCACATCATCTACGCTTTCATTCCGTCTCTTCCAAGCTAAGCTCTTCTCACAGCCCTATAACCATAGGCATTACACTGTTCCCCTTCCCTAATTACTCTACTCTACTTCTGCTTCTGTTCTTTTTACTCCTCCCACAATGGTGCTCCATCACCCATTACATGACCACACATTACTTTTATACATTGTCTACCTTGCATATTATGCCACTGACTTCCATAACTTGCATATGCAACACCATCACTCCCCAACACATACACTCACAACTGCTCACCTTCCATTTAAGCCTTATAGCCACATCAGCTCTCATCTATACTACTACAGCAACACTCTTCTCTTCCCTTTCAAACATTTACACTTCTCTGTCACTCATCCCTCTACATACAGGTATAACCAACTCATGGCCAAACTTAAATATTTAGTATTACACTCCTTAACACAAATTAAACTACAGGCAGATATCCATCCCAATCCTGGCCCTAATAGTAACTTCCCTCCTAATCAATACAACCTCCTTAACTCCACCTCTACTACTACTATCCAAAATCACACTGGCTCGAATCCATGCACTTCACTTCCTATTACCTATAACTCATATCTACTAATAACCAATTTCAATCTCAGAAGCTTTGTGAATAAAATAACTGAATTCCATGCTACCTTGGCCACCTACTCTCCAGACATAGCTGTCATAACTGAAACCTGGTTAAAGCCTCACATCAAAGATTCTGAAAATTACAACTAATGGTTACAATATTATAAGACAAGATAGGCTAAACAAATAAGGTGCTGGTGTAGCAGTTATGTTCAAAGACTCTCTTATAGTAGAAAAACTAAACTATGCTTCCACAGTCATCCACAGTACAGAAATACTAGTCACACACCTGCAACTTAATCCTCACAAAGCCATTAATATTGTAGCTGCTTACCTGCCCCCGGTAACAACCTTCCAAGCATTAAATCCCTCCTTTTTTGGTCTGCTTCCTCTTTCAGCCAAGAAACTATCATACTAGGTGATTTTAACCTTGACTGGCTTTCCTGCTCTTCTAACTGTCCTACTAACTTCATTAACCTATACAATTTCACCCAAATTATTAGCTGCCCCACCTGCATTAAAAACATTCCAAGAAACAGTCATTACTTGACTGGATATTAACCAACAAGCCTAGCCTGGGATACCAGGCTGGCTGCCTACCTGTCAAACACTAAGTGACCATGCCCCTACATTCCTAGTAAGAAAAATAATTAAAAAGTAAACTCACATACCCTTCAAATACAACCAAAGCAAGAAAAACTTCTTCCCTGATATATTTAATCTACTACTTCAACATTGTGACTGGTCACCATTAAAAAAAACTACAACTAGACCTTGCAGTTGAATACTTCAATAATAAATTCCTTAACATCTTAAATAATCTTGCCCGCCTAGGAAAATTTGCTTCAAAGCCAGACAATTACCATAGCTATCTAATGATACTAAGTTTCTAATCAAACACAGGGATAAAACCTGGTCACTATATCATACCACCCCCAAAAAAAACTGACTTCACCATATTTCAGCAATTAAGAAACCAAGCTAAGAAAAAAAAAAATCGCCAACAATAAAAACAAAAAAATACTTTCAAACCATACAACAAAAGTACCTGAACTACCCACTTAAGTTGTGGCAAAACATCAACTACCTCTTTAACCCTGGTAAAACCTCCACCCCTGCTCCCTCCACATGTAATACGTCTGAGCCCCTTAGCCTCTCAGGTCAACTCTCGCTTTATCAACTCTATCACCACCCTTCTAGACAACAAACAATACCATCCAATCACAGTCCCTGCACCACTGAGAACTTAAACTCTTTCTCCTTCAAACCCATTCAAACTATGTACATAAAAACTCCTAAGTACACTAAAACCCTGATGTCGTGCTACAGACCAACTACCCAATGCATTCCATCCATTGCATATCCCCATATTAATCTTAATCAATTGATCTAGCTTTGAACAGTATGTGCCTTACCTTTGGAAAATTTCTCACATCATTCCCCTTCACAAGGGTGGTCCCTCTAGAGATATCTCAAATTATGGGCCAATTGCCATCCTCTCTCCCATAGCCAAAATCCTAGTAAAATGTATCTACCAACAGCTCCTTAATCATCTCAACACTAACAACCCACTCTCCAGCTCACGGCATGGCTTCAGGCCTAAGCATAGTACTAACAATGCACTAATAACCTTCAACAATATTATTCAACACCTCAAAAATGAAGGGCGATTGGTCTCAGCAATTTTTATGGATATGTCAAAAGCCTTTGACACTGTATCCCACCAACTGTTACTCAACAAACTTGCAACATATAATCTCAATTTATTATCCCTAACCTGGTTTCACAGCTATCTGTCAAACTGCCAACAAGCTACTAAATGGGAAAACAAACTCTCTTCTCTACTTCCAGTATCCACTGCTGTACCCCAGGGAGCCACACTTGGGCCCTTTCTCTTTGTCATATTTACCAATAACCTAAATTTCACCACCCCAACTTGCAACTATCATCCAATATACAGATGACTCCTCTCTTATCTGTTCAGCCCCTTCCCCCCAAGAACTTCAACACAAAATGCAAAAATCTTTCCAGGACACTGAAAAATACCTCTGCAACCATCAGCTCATTATAAACCCAAATAAGACTAAGTTAATGATTTTCACAAACAAATTATCCAAGCTCAGCTCACTACCTTTCTCTATCTACTCCACTAATGGAACAAAAATTGAACCAAATAATCAGACCAAACTCTTAGGAGTTACAATAGATGACGGACTAAAATTTGATACACATATCTCCCTAACAGTCAGAAAGGTCCATGCCAAACTTGGCAGTCTGTACAGGACCAAACCATACCTCACTCACCAAGCCAGAAAAGCCACAGCAAGATCCCACTTACCATCTACCCTCCTCTATTGCTCACATATTTTCACCAACCTAAGCAAAGTTGACCTTAATAATCTAGAATCTTACTACAACAAAATAGCTAAGTTTGCAGCCAATCATCCCCATAAAACTCATCACTGCTCCTCTCTTCAATACCTCAACTGGCTGGAACTTCCAAACCTGTTAACTCTAAACCAACTTACCTTTGCCCACGAAGTCATACACAACCCCACAAACTGCCCTGCACTTTCAAGCCTTGTCCAACCCAATGTAAACTGCAGGTCCCTTAGGTCTTCTGACAGACTTCTGCACAAATTACCCAGTCTCACAACTACCATGGTGACTCCCTGTATTCCAATAAAATAGCCAGTGACTGGAATGCTCTCCCTCAGCACATCCAAAAAAATGCCAACATCTCCTCATTCAAAATACCCTAAAAGAACATCTCAACAGCAACTGGCTCTGCCCCTGTATTTCACCCAGTTAATTCCTTCCTAAATGCTGTCACAACTCTGTACTCTCCTGCACCTCAGGCAACTAGTGCCTTATGCCTAGAACTGATTTAACTATTTTTCTGATAGAATTCTGATTATACAATTGATTCAGTTATTAGTATCTCTGTAATATGTTATATTATGTTTCTACAACTATTAGTTTTCTTTAGCATCTTTGTTAATTGTAGTGTTGTAAATTGTAATTTATTAATTACTCATTTCTTGGCTACTTGTTTTTTTAAACTAAATTGTTAATCTACTGGAGCTTTTCTCCCCAGGTCTCCTCTGAAAATGAACTACTAGCTTAGTTAGACACTACCCGGTTAATAAATGTAAATAAATAAATAAATAAATAAATACAAACGATACAAACCACAGTGCTGGCCTGGATGAAACTTGCCTGCTGAATTTTATGGCCGTATCCCTGGGGGCCCTGACCTGCAGTGAGAGATTCAGGGGCCACCGCATTCACTGGTTTAATAGGTGACTAATGCAGGGTATGTGAGCATGCCCAGTGTCTTCCCTTTCTACAGTCAGAGATTCTAAGAAGAGATAGGGAATTAATAATTACATCTGTAAGATAGAACCCCTTCAGTCTGAGCATGCTTAGTATCTTCCCCTTCTACAGGCACAGATTCTAAGAAGAGTAATTAATAATAACATCTGTACGATATAATATGTTCAGCATGTTTTGTACATGTCCAGTGTCTTCAATTTCTACATGCACAGATTCTAAGAACAGATGGAGATTTAATAATTACATCTGTAAGATGTAGTCCCTTCAGTATGTTCTGAGCAGACCCAGTGCCTTCCCTTTCTAAAGTCACAGATTCTAAGAAGAGATGGATAATGAATAATTACATCTGTAAGACATAATCCCTTCAATATGTTCTGAGCATGCCCAGTGTCCTACCTTTCTACAGTCTCAGTTTCTAAGAAAAGATGGGGAATTAATAATTACCTATGTAAGACAAAATCCGTTCAGCATTATCTAAGCAGGCCCATTGTCTTCCCTTTTTACAGGCACAGATTCTAAAAAGAGCTGGCAAATTAATAATTACATCTGAAAGATAGAATCTCTTCGGCATGTTCTGAGCCAGCCAAGTGTCTTCCCTTTCTACTGGCACAGATTTTAGGAAGAGCTGGGGAGCTGATAATTACATCTGCAAGATGGAACCCCTTCAGCATGTTCTGGGAATGCACAATGTCTTCAATTTCTAGAAGCACAGATTCTAAGAATACCTCGGGAAAGAATAGTTGTGTAAAATCTTACCAAAACCATAGATGTCCATCTCTTCCATGTTGCAGTATTCTAGGTGTGAGATTTCATACCCTCAGGTGACTTGTATGTCGGCTCCTATACAAAAGCTTCAGCTTGGCTGTTGCAGTGTGCGTGGGACATCACATGTAGGGCCATAAACCATGGTCCTTAAATGTGACATCTGCATGCACAATCCTCAGAACTTGAAGGCCAGCAGGCAGAGAATAAGGCCCAGCAGGAGGAATACCAGTTGTTTCCAGGTGTGTGACTTGGAGACCTACTGTAATGTAGGTAGTACAGGTAAGGAATAGGACTTGGGGTGATTGGTGGGTGGGAATGAATACTGCAACCTGGAAGAGAAGGACATCTATGGTTATGGTAAGATTTTACACAAGTATTCTATGTCCTTCTGTTCCTGTATTGCAGTTTTCTAGGTATGGGAGCATACCAGAGCTTATGTGGATGAAAGGGTGGTGGTAGAGGAAGAGGGTTCTACAAGACCTTGCAGGATTGCCCTGGTGAATCCTGTCCTAGCTCTGAAAACTTGGTCCAGTTTGTAATGCTTGGTGAAAGTGTGGCTAGTGGCCCAAGTGGCTGCTTCCAAAATGGATGCTGTGTCTAGGCCCTTCATGAAGGCCCTTGAGGTGGCCACAGCTCTAATGGAATGGGCCTTGATTCCCCCTGGGATTTCCTTTCCATGGTGGGAGTATCTGAATCAAATAGCTTTCCTGATCCAGCATGTGATGGTTTGCTTGGAGACTGCCTTGCCCAGGGCTCTGGGGTGGAAAGAAACAAAGAGCTGGTTAGTCTTCCTTATGGTTTTGGTCTTGTCCAGGTAAAATCTAAGTTGTCTGTGTATGTCCAGTGCAGTATCCTCTCCCCTTCATTAGAGGGTGAGGTGAAGAAGGTGGGTAGATGAATGGATTGGTTAAGAGAGAGAGGTCATTGAGCACCTTAGGCATAAAGGAGGGGTTGGTTCGCAGGGACACCCTGTCTTTGTGGAAGAAGGTGTGTGGGAACAGGCTATTAAGGCCTGCAATTCTGACACTCTTCTGGCTGATGTGATAGCCACCAGCAGGACCGTCTTCCATGTGCACATCTGTAAGGAAGAAGGCCCACCCGGTTCAAAGGGGTGCTGGGATAATTTCTAATATGTAGTTAAGGTCCCAAGGTGGGGGGGGGTAGGTTTCCTAGGTGGTCTCATGTGAAAGACCCCTTTAAGGAAGAGCTTTACATCGAGCCTGACAAGCAAGGGGGGTTCCAGGGGCAGGCAGGCTGATATGGCAGAGAGGTGTACTTTTACAGAAGAATAAAAAAGCCCACTCTTTATCAATTGACACAGGTAGTTTAGAACCAGGGGAACCTCAGTGGAGCTGGGGTTCCTTCCCTTGTTCAGACACCATTTTGAAAATCTTTCCCACTTAGCCAGGTAAGATTTTCTGGTGGTAGGTTTCCTTGCCACCCTTGGGACTGAAAGAACATCCTCTGAGTAGTGGTGTCTGAAAGGGATCAAAAGTTTATTTGACGTGATTGCCCTTGGCTAGTTTGTAAAGTAGGAGAACCAGTGCTGCCTTGGCCAGTAGGGAGTCACTAACAAGATTTTTGGTTTGTCCTGAATTTTCAGGACGACTTTCTGAATCAGTAGGAATGGGAGGAAGGCATAAAGGAACTTCCCCTCCCAAGGGGAGCTGAAAGCATTTACTCTCCATGCTAGAGGGGAGTTGGTTTTTGAGCAGAAGTTCTGCAGTTGCCTGATCTGGGGGGAGGCAAACAGGTCTATTTGTGGAGCACCCCCCAGGTGGACTATGTCTAAGAAGACCTCCCTGCTCAGCATCCATTCGTGCTGAGGTGAGGAGGTCCTGCTCAAGAGATCTGTTTGGTGGTTGTCCTGTGAGAGATGTAGGCCGCTTGCAGGACTAAGATGAGATGAGAGGCTAAGTCCCATATCAGCAGGGATAATCTGCACAGCTGATAGGCCTTTGTTCCTCCCTGCTTGTTGAGGTACCACATAACCATAGTGTTGTTGGTGACAATCTGGAGCACCCCTGGAACCAGAAGGGGGGGTGAAGGTCTTTAGAGCTAAGAAGACTGCTGTCATTTCCCTGATATTGATGTGTATGGCCTGAAGAGAGGGATGCCACTTTTCCTGAATCCTGTAAGAGGCCTGAGTTGCTCCGCAACCTGAATCTGAGGCATCTGTATGCATTACTTGGGTTGGGGTGGGTGGATGTAGTGGGAGCCCTGGGTTCAGTTGCACTTGTTGGATCCACCAACTGATTTCTGTTTTCAGACAGGGAAGGAGGGGGATGCCCTGTTCTAGGGATTGAAGGTGTTGGGACCAGGTGTTCTTCAGGAACCACCGTAACTTGCACATGTACATTCTTGCCAGTAGTAGCATGGGGATGGTCACTGCCATTAAACCCAGGCAATGAAGAAATTGCCTTGCCATCACCTTTTGGGATAGTAGCACTTCCTGGAAGTGGTAAGTCAAAGAAAGAACCTTGTCCTGTGGTAGAAAGGCCTTCATTGTGTCTGTTCTGATTCTGCAGCCTAGGAAAATTTGTCCTGGCTTGGGATCAAAGAGGATTTGGGGAGATTGATGGTGAATCCTAGGTTCTGGATTAGGGACATGGTGAAATGTAGATGCTTCAATAGAGCATCCCTGGACTCTGCCAGTATCAGGATGTCATACAATTAAGGGTAAATCTGTATACCATGAGTTCTGCAGAAGGCAATGGATGGAGCCAGGCACTTTGTAAAGACTCAGGGGGGCATAGATAAACCAAAGGGCAAGGCAGTAAATTGGAAATGAGAGGCAGGTCCAGAGAAATGCAGGAATTGTCTGTGGGAATTCCTGATGGGTATGTGCAGATAGGCCTCCTTTAGGTCCAAGGTGGCCCTGAAGGCCTTGGCTGGAATGAGGGGCAGCAAAGTGAGAAGAAAGAGCATTTTGAAAGATGGTACCTGAAGATGGAGGTTTAAGAAGGACAGGGTCTAAGGTGTGTCTCCAGGGGCCGTCCTTTTTGGGGACCAGGAAGAGGCAGGAGTAAAACCCCTTCCCTTCCTGTCCTTGGGGGACAGGTTCTATGGTGCCTAGTTTTAAAAGGTCTGGCAGACCTTGTGGCATGAGATGGGCCTGGTTCTAGGGGACGAGAGGAATGCCTCTTCTGGGTGGCTTCCCTTTCCAGGACAGGAAGTACCTTTTTTGAATAATGTTTAAGACCCATTGGTCTGAAGTGATGGCTTGCCAAAGGGGAAGACAGTGGGAAAGGTGGGCTGAGAGGGGAAGGTGGGCAAGGCAGTCATGCATTACTGGGACCTCCTCTGTCCTGAAAGGGTTGTCTGGGTTGATGAGGTGGAGCGGAGGATCTGGAGTTGGTAGGTCTTCTAGTCCCTCCCCTGGACCTGGAAGAGGAGGAGGAGGGCTGAGGAGTATGTTTCATAAAGGTTGCCTTAGTAAGGTAGTTTCTATAATACTTGGTGATGGGTGACACCAGCAGGTGCTCGATGTCATGGAGTTCTTTGCTTTTTTTTTTGGATTTTTAAAAAGGTCAGCAGATTGTTTGCTGAAAAGCACATTGTGGTCCAGTGGGGCATCCAAGATCTTAGACTTGTAATCCCCAGGGAGGTTCTGGAGTCTTAGCCATGAGTACCTCCTGAGGACTGAGGCAGATGCTGCAGATCTGGCAGATGCTTCTGCAGCATCATAGCTGCATCTGATGGAATGCCTGGCTACCTGTTCTGCCAAGGAAAGTTTGGCTGAGATGCCCATCTTGATGGGGCTGTCAGAGAAGGATGCTAGCATTGAGGAGGTTTGAGAGACCAAGTCTAATGCATACTTTGTCACGTGAGTCTGATAATTTATGGCTCTGAAATCCAAAGTTGAAGAAGTGTATACCTTCTTCCTCATCCTATCCATGTACTTGCTGTCTTTGTCAGTGGGCAGTAGGGAGGCAGAGGGCAGCAGTCTGGATTGCTTATCTGCAGTGATGGCAATAACAACTGGGTCTGCCAAGGGTGGTTTGACAAGGAATTTTTCATCCTCTGGTACTTTGTAGAAGTGGTCAGGATGCTTAGGTGCCAGAGGCTAGGAGTCAGGGGCTTTGGAAGCAGCGTTGAAGGCATCCAAGTAAGCAGGGAGAACAGGAGGAACTGCTGAAGGGGAGGGGTATTCCACTTGCAGCAGCTCAAAGTATCTTTTTTGGGTGTCTGTCATTTGGGACGTATCCCATTTAAAGTAATCCTTCATCTTGGTGATGGTCTCACCAAATGTAATGTCCTTAGGGGGAGAATCCCCTTCCACAGATTACTCATCAGGAGAGTAATATTCCTGGGGTGAGGCAATCTGGGAAACATAAGAAATGAACTCTTCTGAGGATGAAAAGGAAGAATCACATTCTTCTTCTCTGATTTGAGTGGTCATGGATGGGAGGGAAGAAGCAGAAGCAGACCTAGGGCTCAGAAGAGGCAGGCTGGAGGTGGCTGAGGCTGAAGGCCTGAGGGCCATAAAGGCCTGCATGAGAGAAGAGGTGAAGGCCTGCCAATCCGGTCTGACTTCTAAAGAGGTAGAGGTATGTTTAGTTTTTGCTTCTTTTTGGCCAGGGTAGAAGTAGAGAGAGACCTGGTGTCGAGTTTGGACAGCAACACATCCGAAGTCTGGATCCCTGCCGGTGGTCCCACCAAAACTGGTTCCCCCTCACATCGACAGTCATCAATGTCTGGATAAGCTCCGCGGACATGCTGGTCTTCGACTGTGAAACGGCTTCCACGAGGGACGTTGCTGCAGTCGATGTATCCTCCGAGCATGCCTCAACCCCTAGAATGGCAGTTGGCGGTGCATTGGGAAGCAGTGCTGCAGGCAAAGAAGACCTAGGAACCTTGACCTTCTTGCATGAGGATTCAGGTACAGCCTCCAATGTGGGATCCATCCTAAGGGCTAACCTCTTAAGGCGCTGGTTCTCCAGGTAGAGGTTTAACGTGGCTAGATGGCTGTGCGAGGTCTTGGGCACAAATGATTGACAAATAGCACAGGAGTGATCATGTTCCTGGCCTAGGCGGGTACCTGGCACCCACACTGGCACTTTTCCTTTTTCCCTGACATCAGCTAAAGGCTACAACAACCAAGCGTTAGCAAGAACAATCATCAAAATTAAAAAAATTAGAAACCCAACAGGTTACTTATCTTAGGATGCAACATCTGTGGAGAAGCGGTCATATGATGCGATTGTCATCTGCGGCTGAAAAGTTCTGAGGATTGTGTGTGCAGACGTCACATTTAAGGACCCTGGTTTATAGCCCTATGTGTGGCATCCCACACGCACTGCAACAGCCAAGCTGAAGCTTTTGTATAGGAGCCGACATACGAGTTGCCTGAGGGCATGAAATCCCACACCTAGAATACTGCAACATAGGAATAGAAGGACATTTGATAATTACATCTGTAAGATAAAATTCCTTCAGAAGGTTCTGAGCATGCTCAGTGTCTTCTTCTTCTTCTTCAACTGTCACAGCTTCTAAGAATAGATGGGGAATTTAATAATTACATATGTAAGACAGAATCCCTTCAGTATATTCTGAGCATGCAGAGTGTCTTCTCTTTGTACAGGCAGAAATTCTAAGAAAAGATGAGGAATTAATAATTACATGTATAAAACCTAATCCTTACAGCATTTTCTGAGCATGCCAAGTGTATTCCCATTCTAGAGTCACAGATTATAAGAAGCACTGGAGAATTCATAATTACATCTGTAAAACAGAATCCCTTCAGCATGTCATAAGCAAGCCCAGTGCCTTCCCTTTCTACAGTCACAGATTCTAAGAAGAGACAGGGAACTGATAATTATATTTGTAAGATAGAATCCCTGCAGCATGTTCTGAGCATGCCCAGTGTTTTCTCTTTTTACATGCAGAGATTCTAAGAAGAGATACAGAACTAATATAACATCTGTAAGATACAATCCTTTCAGCCTTTCCTAAGCATGCCCAGTGTCTTTCCATTCGGGAAACAAAGATTCTAAGAAGAGATGGTTAAGTAATAATTATATCTGTAGGATATAATCCCCTCAGCATGTTCTGAGCATGCCCAGTGTCTTTCCTTTCTATAGTCACAGATTCTAAGAAGAGATGGGGAATTAAAAATACATCTGTAATATACAATCACTTCAGTATGTTCTGAGTAAACCCAGTGTCTTTCCTTTCTACAGGCACAGATTCTAAGAAGAGATGGGAAACTGATAAATTACATCTGTAAAATAGAATCCCTTCAGCAGGTTCTGAAAATGCCATTTCTAAAGTCACAGATTATAAGAAGATATGGAGAATTAATAATTCAATCTGTAAGATCTATCCCTTCAGTATATTCTGAGCATGTCTAGCATCTTCCATTTCTGTAGTGACAAATTTTAAGACGAGATGGGGAATTAATAATTACATCTGTAAAATATAACACCTTCAGCATATTCTGAGCATGTCTAGTGTCTTCCCTTTCTACAGGCACAAATTCTAAGAAGAGGTGGGAATTCATAATTACGTCTGTAAAATATAATCCCTTCAGCATGTTCTGAGCATGCCCAGTGCCATTTCTTTCTACATTCACAGATTCCAAGAAGAGATGGGGAATTAACAATTACATATGCAAGATAGAATCCCCTAAACATGTTCTGAGCAAGCTTGGTGTCTTCACTTTCTACAGGCACAGATTCTAGGAAGAGATGGGGAATTAATAATTACATTTGGAAGGTAAAATCCTGAGCATGCTCAGTGTCTTCCCTGCCTACAGGTACAGATTCTAAGAAGCGATGGGGAAATTAATAATTATATCTGTAAGATACAATACCTTCAGCATGTTCTGAGTATGCCCAGTGTCTTCCCATTCTACAGACACATATTCTAAGAAAACCTGGGGAATTAATAATTACATCTGTAAGAAAGAATCATTTCAGCATGTTTTGCGCTTGCCCAGCATCTTCAATTTCATCAGGAACAGATTCTGAAAAGAGATGGCTAATAATAACTACATCTGTAAGATTTAATCCTTTCAGCATGTTCTGGCATGTTCAGTGCATTTCCTTTCCAAAGTCCCAGACTCTAAGAAGAGATGGGGAATTAATAATTACTGTACCAGAGACTTCCCATACTCTAGAACAAACTACCCATTCATGTCAAGCAAAGCTCATTGGCCCTCTTTAAGAAAAATCTTGACGACTGGATGGGAAATAGAAATTCACCCCGGGGACCACTTCTGCAGCACTGCTTGACAGGGGCACAGGAAAATGATTTTCTTGGGTGGTGAAAGTCAGGGAACCTTTTTGGCTAGGCTTATATAGGCCCCAGGGCAGATAGCTTAGTACCTACCTATGAACATCTGTAAGATATAATCCTTTCAGCATGTTCTGAGCATTCCCGCTGACTTTCCATTCTACAGGTACAGAGTATAACATGAGATGGGGAGTTAATAACTACATCTGTAAGCTATAAACCCTTTGCCATGTTCTCAGCATGCCCAGTGTCTTTCTCTTCCACAGTCACAGATTCTAAGAAGAGATGGGGAATTATTAATTATATCTGTGATGACCCACCACTGGACCAGTAATCAAGGAGCCTCAATTCTCACCACTGGCACCTGTAGGGGATGTTCACTGCGATGATAACAGGTACATCTACAATATTTCCAGTTTCAGCTCTCTGCATCAAGTGCAATTTCCCTTAAGAGAACATAGAGACCACAGTCAGTCCTGGGCTTGTTTCTCCCTCTTTCTCCAGATCCCCAATAAGACTCCCCACTGGCACAGCTATACAGTTGAGTCCTTAGCCAGGGTTCTAAGCCTAGTCCTCCAACACTCTCTCTGTCCAACCAATGCTTCATGTCCCTGCCCAAGTAGCTGACACACACACACACACACACACACACACACACACACACACACACACACACACACACACACACACACACACACACACACACACCTGGAAAGTTTGGCACAGGTTTACTAGCTATGCCCCCTTCTGCCCAGACTATAAGGTAGGTACCACTGCCACCAGAACCCCTTGCCAGCTACTTTAAGGCTCTTCCAAGGGTACGCAATATACTGAGTGAAATTAATATTAATACAAATGGTAGTTTGACCAAGAGCAAGGATATTAGGAGTGGCCCACACAGTGTCACCAAATAAATATGCAAGTAGTCTGAAAAGTTAAGTATCTCTACAATGATCAGCCACAATGAAATATTTAAATATATTTAGTAATAAATAATAAAAAAACAAGAAAATACTAAGTATATATTCACAGTGACATCAGAGTTGAATTCACAGGAAACATTCAAAATAACATTGCAGGACAGCCCCAGACAAATAAAGAGAAACAATATCTAAACTAAGCTTTACTATATTGCTGACCATATCGAAGAGAGTTACAATACCCCAATAATTTATGTAATAGAGCAATTCAGATTATGTGGTGAGTGGTCCTTCTTGTTCTTTCCTGGCCCAAGACAGAATACAGAATGCTTTGTCTTACTAAGAGACTTTTCAAAATAATATCTAAAATATTACTGTTGGGATATCTTGCAGAATGACATAATTTATTGTCATCTGACTTCTAGTTCCCATGCAAAACCTTCATTGCTGGAACATGGCAATACTTAGCACCTACCTCTAAAATACACACAGAAGGGATTTTGCTCAGATCTCTGGCAAGTGCTGGAAGTCACAAAACAATTGCATTCCTCCACACTTCAAGACTAGTAACTAGTTCACCCCAAAGACAATACAGAAAGCTTCCTAGTACAGACATTGTGTCTCTGGCTGCCTTGAAACCTGTGAGATAGCATATTTATGGCCTAGCCTATAAAGTGATTTAATTTCAGATATTTTTCTAAAGTTTTCTGGACTGAGGTTTACCCTACAGTTTCCTCTGTTAAAACATATACATTCAAACAGTTACAACAGTGCATGCACATTTCTGTTCTCTCCAGTAAGGCACACTATGCATACATTTCAAGTGCAAGCACATTACAAATACCTTTTCAACACAAACATCTGTACAAAGCAGTTTCATATACACATGACATACAGTTCTAATACATTTGTAACACCAGCATCTTGTATTAATCAGTTTGATATTCAAAAATGACATAGAAAATTCCAGTTAGCTGTGCTGGCAGTACCTCCTTTCATCATAACATCTGTAAAATATAATAATTTCAATATGTTCTTTGCATGCCCAGTATCTTACCAGTCTAAAGTCACAGATTCTAAGAAGAGATAGGGAATTAAAATTAGATCTGTAAGACACAATCCCTTCATTATGTTCTCAGCATGCCCAGTGGCTTCCTTTTCTACAGTCACAGATTTTATGAAGACAGAGGAAATTAATAAATAATAATAATAAAAATAATAATAATTACATATGTAAGCTAGAATCCCTTCAGCATGTTCTGAGCATGCCCAGAGCCTTCCTTTTCTACAGACACAGACTCTAAGAAGAGCTGGGGAATTAATAATTACACCTCTAAGATATACTTTTAGCATGCTCTGAGTATGCCCAGTGTTTCTTTTTCTACAGGCACAGATTCTAAGAGATGTGGAATAAATAGTTACATCTGTAAGGTAAAATTCTTTCAGCATGTTCTGAGCATGTTCAGAGTCTTCCCATTCTACAGGTATAGATTCTAAGAAGAAATGGGGAATTAATAACTACATCTCTATGATATATTCCCTTTAGCATATTCTGAGCATGAGCATGCCCAGTGTCTTCCTTTCTGCAGGCATGGATTCTAAGAAAAGATGAGGAATTAATGATTACATCTGTAAAATATAACTTTTCATCATTTTCTGAGCATGCCCAGTGTCTTTCCATTCTACAGACTGGGAACAGATAGGGAATTAATAACTACATCTGTAAGATATAATCCCTTTAGCATGTTCTGAGCATGCCTGGTGACTTTCCTGAGGAATTAGTAACTACAACTCTAAGGTAGAATTCCTTCATTATGTTCTGATCATGCCCAGTGGCTTTCCTATCTACAGTAAAAGATTCTAACAGGAGATGGGGAATTAATAAATACCCATGTAAGATACAATCCTTTCAGCGTGTTCTGGTCATGTCCATTGTCTTCCCGTTCTACAGTCACAGATTCTAAGAAGAGATGCATAATTAATAACTGCATCTGTAAGATATAATCCCTTCAGCATGTCTGAGTATGCCCAGCTTCTTCCCTTCCTACAGGCAAAAATTCTAAGAAGAGATGGGGAATGAATAATTACATATGTAAGATATAACCCCTTTAGTATGTTCTGAGCATGCCCGGTGTCATTCGTTTCTACAGTTGCAGATTCTAAGAAGAGATGCATACATCCAGTAAATCTATTGCATTATAACTTTATCTCCGTCACAATGGCACTCTGTGTTTCCAAAGAAATTACTCAAGCCAACATCATTGGACTCAAAAAATGGGACAAAGTATCTGCAACACGACAATCAAATACCAGTGCAATTATACAGAAGGAAAACGCATAGCCTCGGGCTGTTGAGTTTCATTTGATGCCATTCAGCCGACATTGAGAAATGCCTCATTACTTGGTTCTCACAATATTGTATTTCTTGCCATATTCTATGGCATAACTACGGGCAGTGACCATTCTTCAAATGTTACCACCCTGGTGCAGGACTGTTATTTTATATGCAGAAGAAAGGCCTATAAATGGCTACTAGAAAACTGGTCTGGTAGCAGTTTCTTAGGTTATTTAGTCCCAGTCATTCGACATACATCTGCTTTACCTCAAGGAAAAATTCAGAATGTTCGAGAGGTTAAAAAGCTTGCCAATCCAGTAGGCTAAATTGACGCTTCATGGATTTATCATCGTGACTTAGCTCATGCTGGCACCAAAGGACTATCTCATATGGACTTGGGTGATGACATCATATCGTGGGCTGGTATAATTCCAGCATGCAGAGCAGTAAAATCAATCTGGGAACTGAGAAAACTGTCTAAATTGCTTGAAGTATTAAGCAATGCCACATTTTCTGCTTTAGAACTAGTGACTGATGAACTCACTGCTATAAGAGCTGTAGTCCTCCAAAACCATATGGGTCTCGATTTCACCCTAGCGGCGCAAGGCGGAACTTGCTCTCTAATCCAGGAGGAGTGCTGTACGTTTATTCCTGACAATCAGCACGAAATTGAAAGTCATCTCGAACTTATTCAGAGAGTCTCTGAACTCTCTAAAGCCAAGGAGGCCAATAACTCAATGTGGGCATGGTTAACCAACCTGTTCTCAGGTTAGGGAGGTGGACTATTGAAGTTAATTTTATTAATCGCAGTATTAGCTCTTATTGCTTTTCTTGTTGTGTTTTTAATCAAAGCATTGATTTTGAAATTAATGTCTTTTAAGACTACCAAAAAGGTGCCAAAGTTTTATATGCCTGCAGTTATGAATATGGATGATGAAATAAAATGTGTGACAATGTTGAAGGAATTAGCCACATGGTTATGTTAGACTTAGGGCAAATGTATGATAGACTAAATGGTGATGCTTACACAGCATTAAATGGGGGATTGTAGAATATGAATGGCTAAAGTATGTGCTTATGGAAATTGAGTATGTGAAAATCTGTATGCATTGAGATGAACTTTGTACTGCAAACTCTGAGTAAACTGTGAATAGTGGAAAAGTACTGAAAAACAGGAGCCTGCTTGAAAGCAGGAAATGCACCTTATATGGAAGTGTATCTGATTTTCGTTCTCTGCCTAGAGATGTAGTAATGTGAATTGCTTTAAGCCTACGGGTAAACCATTGATTAGTTAATTGTCTTCTGTACTAATTTAATTGGTCTAGTTTACATTTTTGTACTGTCAGCAGTATCACCAGCATATAAGCTTATACATTCCTTTGTTTGGGGAGTCTCCCTGGTACTTTCCATGAGGCTCCCACATATGTGTAATAAATACCATTGAAAGAAAGGAAGAAGTGTCTTGTCTTCATTTAAGGTAAAATGTTAAATGCAACACTACATAAATATGAAGTCTACTTTTGAGAGAGCAATTTCAAAAAGAATATGTACCACCAAAAATACTGGAATGAGGAAATGTGGGGCCTGTAAGTAATGTAGATTTATTTTTATTGGTTCCTATGTTACCATTGCTGGGTACCCTAAGATTGTTTGTGTTACTTGTTGTTATGAATGTAATACCCAGGGAGTGGTGTATATAGCATTATGTGCCACATGTTTTGCTTTTTATGTTGGAAGAACTGAGGGGCATTTGAGAGCAAGGATTTATTAACACTTATATGCAATCAGGAGAGGTAACACAACTAATGCACTTTGTGTCTACATTAAAAAGAAAACTGTAGAGACTTTAAGACATTTTCCTTCTTTATTGTGTAAAAGTTAACCCTATAGTTAGGGAGGATATTGGGGTGTTCTTGGAGCAGAGCAAATTGTTATACATGTAGTTGTTATACATGTAAAATTCTGTTTAATGCAGCTGCTTACCCAGATATTCATGACAATATCATCACTAAGGGCTTTTCATCCAGAAAAAGGAGGTCATTCTCCCACTGTACTCATCCCTCATGAGACCCATTATAGAATACAATGCCCCATTTGGTATGTCCCTCTCAAGACATCTGCAACAACTGGAAATGCCACAGAAATACCTCACTAAAAGAATCACAGACCTAAAGCAGATGCCCTATGCTGACTGCCTTAAAAAAACTCCAGCTATACTGTTGCATATTGTCTACTCCAAGGCAATCTCTGCTTAACATACAAGGCCATGTCAAACCCAGAGCTGTTGGACATGCTACACTCAAAGAAATCCCAATCCCTCAGAGCCACATGCTCCAGGGATCTAAACCTTGTCATAACAATAAACAAAACATGCTGAAGGGATAGGTTCCTGAGCGAGAGAGTCCCCAGACTCTGGAATAGACTGCCCATACACGTCAAGCAAAGCACCTCTACGGCCCTCTTCAAAAGGAACCTTGATGACTGGATGGGAGAAAGGCAATTCACTCCAGGGATCACATCAGTCACCCTGCTAGACAGGGGTCCAGGGAAGTAAATAGTGTGGGAAGAAATAGCCAGGGAATTGTTATGGCTAGGTTTGTATAGGTCCTAGGGCCTATAGCCTAGTACCAACCTATGAACCTATAAACCTATGAACCTTTAAGTATTATTTTAAGCAGGAGGGCACATAGGTTATGAATGTTTAGGATCACAAGGTTCTTATTTAATTTATTCATTTACATTATTCTCAGTTTATTTAGCTTTATCTATAACACTAGTCATACATATATATTTTTCAAGCTGAATGATTATATTGACTTAGTGAAGAAAATTTTACCAATTCTAAACATATTTTTTTTTCTTCACACATTTTACTTATTTTGGTGTTTTTTTGGTGTGTTTTATCAGTGATGAACAGTATTGTAATTGTTGATGTGGTGTTGTATAATTTTATTTTAATTTTGGTACATTGGATGATTTTTTTTGTGTAACTGGCATTTGTCTGACTTTGGGACTGTTTTCCTTATTTAAGGATAAGGGAGCTGATGTCTGCCAGTTACTCTGATGAAGTTCTGAAGCATAGATAGAACAAGAGCACATAGTCTTTTAATAAAGTGTGTACCATTAACGGTTAAGCAATTTAGTACTTTACTTTAATTATTTGATAACACTGGAATGGAAATTGAGATTAATGGCAAGGGGCAATGAGAGGACTATGCATGGACTAGAAAGTGAGATTAAGCTATTATGTAGTAGTATTTTGCAGGACTTACTTTTTTATTTTGAATATGAGCATGACTTAGAAAGATTCATACACAAAGTGAATAATTACTGTAATCTGGTAAAAAGGCATAAAGAAAAATGTTGTCACGTGATGCCACAGATTATAAGAAGGCATACCCAACTCTGGTAGGACACATTATAAGAATAAGAAAGCATATGCAACTCTGGTTGGATCTAAATGTAAGATGACTGGGAAAAATCAGATGCTGAAGATAATGAGCCAGTTTTACAACATGAAAACCAGAGTGATGATGTGAGACATTTTTTTATTAACAATGCCCCCTCAGGACATCCATATGTATGCAGGAGAAGAGGAACCTGACAAACCAGAGGGTTTATACACAATACAACAACTCTCGCCACTCAAACGTTTGCTGCAACATGACATGAGGAGATGCAGAAGAAAAGGAATAACTTGGGCCATGAATTAGTGACTAATAATGAAGGCCCTGTTTTTATTTTTAATTATTTTATTATTTTTAATTGTATTATTACCCCAATATTTGGTAGTCTATTTTCAAAAGGATTCACTTATGCTTCTTTTGGTCATTACAGTTGGGTGGACACTTTGAAAGAATTAAAGTTACATGCCACAAGATTGAATTTGGAACTGCTATTTTATGATAAGCCACCAATGAGTACTAAAACAAGCTTGATTTTTCTAAAAACATGTTTAATCCACCCTTGTACCTGTAGTCTAACTGCATGAAAAGCTATTTGAGAATGATTTGAGATGTTTGGCTTCCGATTACAACTATAGAAGCAGAAAGGGTTAAATATTTTCACAGTTTGACCCCGACTGAAAGAAAACTCATAAATGAGTTAATAAATGACAAAATGGTTTGAATTACGAAACCTGATAAAGCAGGTGGGGTTGTTATTATGGTTTACTTGATTTATTCAGAAAAACGTTACAGTATTTGAATGACAATCACTTTTTTTTTGTTGTGACTTCTAAGAACAAGGTGTTCTGTTCACTCCAAACTTGACTCATGGTTAAATGAGTTGGTGATAGAATATGTGTTATCCCACCATATTTAAAAATGGAAAATCCTATTATTCCCCTGATTTTTGGAATTTAAAAGACCTGTAAGTCAGTAGTTGACCCACCCTTACGTCCAATTGTTGTGATCGGTAGAGGTCAAAGACAGAGCTCATGGCTAAGGTGGTTGATCACCAATTAAAGCATTTTTTTTTTTTTTTTTGTGATAATAAGAACTGTGTGTTGGGAGACACTTGGGTTTTTTTGAATGTGCTATCAAAATGTAACAATACTGAGAACACTATGTTTGTGGTGATAGATGTTAAGAACCTATTTCTGGTCATTGCCCATAGATTAGGGATGGAATGATTTTATGAGGCTCTCTCTTAGATATTCCTATTATCTTAGATGAAATTAATAAAGCACATGCATGCACATGCACTAAAATTATCTGTTAGAAATGGGATTTGAACCATGCCTCCATGTGGAGACCAGACTTCCCATGAACTGTGGAAGGAGATTAATCCTTGAGACTGGCGCCTTAGACCACTTGGCCATCCTGACATGCACGGGTATGCTGACAAGCAGTTATGGGCCTAATGGTCAGGAAAGCCCCAGGGCTGGACATCATCCCAAGTGAGCTTTATAAGGAATCGAGAAAAGCACGAACAGGACCAATAAAAAATAAATCCAAGGTGGAAAACCAAACCAAGACAGACTGCTGCTCAGAAAGTCTAATTCTTTAATACAAAACCATGAAAAACAATGAAAACACAAGCGAGCTTTATAAGGACTCGAGTGACCTCCTATCCTCAACTTTACTATCCCTATTTATGGACAGCCTGGGATAGGGGGAACTTCCATCTGCTAGGGAGTCTAGCATTCCTACCTTCACAAAAGAGAGGAAACATAGGCAAAAGCCACTGAACTATCGACCAAATTCTCTAATGTTGGTTGAAACGAAGGTATTAGCTAAGCTCTTACTTAAGCAGGTCCCAGCAAGGGTTATTCCAGATATATTGAAAATTCCTGGTCTTCTGGGACTATTTTACAATATCGAGGGTCTCTCACAGAGATGGCAGGAGCCCAAAGTGGCACTGTTTATAGACTAATAAAGCTTTTAACTCCCTATGTTGGGAATACTTATGGTATATCCTTTCTGCCTTTGGAATTCCCCCAGGGCTTACTAAATGGTGTCAACTACTTTACAAATCATCCAAAGCTAAAGTGATAACTAATCCATGAATACTTGAGCCCTTTGAATTATTTTGAGGTTCCAGGAAAGGTTGCTCACCTTCACCCTTACTGTTTGTAATGGCAGTGAAAGGCAGAGTTTGCACATAAAATAGAAGTGCTCCCACTGGGACTTCCCATCATCCATAGGAAATACATTAATTGATTCCCAGTATGTTGATGACCTTGCCCTTTGACTAAATGGCCCACAGCAGCATACACAAGAAGTGTTGCAAATGTTTCAGTACTTCAAGGAGATGTCAGGGCTAACTATAAACTGAGAAAAGGTGATGGCACTTATTTATTTATTTTATTTTAACATTTGTTTACCAGGAAAGTCATACTTGGAACAAAGCCAATTTTCAGTGGAGGCACGGGAAACACTCCAGATGCAAGTCTTTGTAATGTGGGAGGAAACCAGAGCACCTGGAGGAAACTCACACAAATGCAGGGAGGATATGCAGACTCTGCACAGAAGGCACCCCAGCCAAGAATCGAACTAGAGAACGTCTTGCTGTGAGTTGACAATATAACCGCTATACCACTGTGCCATCCATTTCCCTTAAACTAACCAGGTCTTCAGTTAGAAACTCCCCTTGTGGATATGGCTCAATGGTGGCAGACTGAATTTTCTAGGATTGATATCAAAGTTCACTTTAATTTTAATGAGCTAATGGTGGCCAACCTAAAACCCCTGCAGGCCCTTTTTTCAAGCTATGATCCAAATATGGAAGGCACAACAACTGCCACTAGTGATGAATATAGTTACAGTAAAGATGATCCTGCTCCCTAAATTTTTATTCACAGCCAGATTTATCCCTTTCTTGAGTGATAACCCTATTACCACAAACCTACAAAGGTTTATAGCCATATTTACTTCAGATGGTACTCACCCCAGAACAGCCAGAAGTAAATTAATGACCTCAAAGTGATCTGGAGATTTAGGCTTCCTAGAATTGACCAGTTATGCCCAAACAACCAACCTAATGTGTAATATTGCAGCAAGAACCCATTTGAGGCCAAACTGGGTGATGGAAACAGAAACCAATGCTAGTACCAATAAGGCAAGTGATCTTTGGTAGCTGTTGTGATCTCTAAGTGCTCCCACAATGGATTTTAATAAGAGCATTGACTCTCTGAGGTTACAGAAGTCTAGAATAAAGATACTTTAAACAAATAAAAATGTATGGATTATTACTCAATGTTGTCATTGGAATCTTCATTTCCTAGAAATAATCACTCAGCACATTGTCATTTGTAAATGCCTGTGAATGTTTAGAAAGTAGCTGAATTGGAATAGTCAGTGGTGATGTATGATTATACAATGACCCCCCAGTAACATTCCAAAACGTGCACGCTGATTGGTCAGTGTGCACGTTGTAAATCAGACTTATACTAATGGAAAAAGGTCCGGTCGCCCGGACTTTTTCCATTAGTATAAGTCTTTTTTTTTTACAGCCATGGAGAATGCAAGATCTCAGTTGCTTTTTAGAAACTATCTCGCTATGTTAAAGGAGTTTAACATAGCGAGACAGCTTTAAAAAAGTAGCGGAGATCCTTTCTCCGTTGCTTTTAAAGCTGTCTCGCTATTTTAAATGGGTTTAACATGGCGAGACAGCTTTAAAAGTAACTAATTCTCTGTTGCTTTTTTTAAAGCTGTCTTGCTATGTTAAACTCCTTTAACATAGCGAGACACTTTGTAAAAAGCAACAGAGATCTTACTTTCTCCGTTGCTTCCACCCACAGCTCTGTTGTACTGCGTAAGCATATGCATGTCCAGTACATCAGAACAGTGGGTGGAAGCAACGGAGAAAGTAAGAAAAGGTGAGAATCAAACCCTGTACTTTGTGCTTGAGAGGTAAACACAACCATTATGCCAACCCCCAACCTTTTCATTTCAGCTAAGCACTTTACTATAAAAAAAAGATATACACTGAAACAGCTTTATTATATTTAAATTCAGCAGAATACCAGACAGTTGCGGAAGGGCAGCACAGAGGCATTATACAATGCCATTATTTAAGAAAAGTACGTACTTCTTTTCTTAAATAATGTCATTGTATAATAGCAATAACCCACTTCTGGGTGTGGGTAATGCTGGATTTTCCCATGGTAGTCTTTGTTTGGCCACTCGGGCTACGCTCTCATGACCAAACCACACCAACCGTGGATAAATCCAGCATTAACCACACCCAGGCGTGGGTTATTGTTTAATTATCTCATTAAGGAAGGTTTACATGCTTTTATCAGATTATATCAGATTCTACTTAAAATATTAAATCTAAGTTAACAGAATAAAGGTCCATGTGGTCTGGATTTTGTTTGGTCCTTAAATGTATAGGTTTCTACTATGATGATAAATCCTTTCCACCATCTTTCATGTTTCTATTTTCTGTTTATTTGAAGCTTTTCACACACACACACACACACACACACACACACATATATATATATATATATATATATATATATATATATATATATATATATATATATATATAAATATATATATACATACACACACACACACACACACACACACACACACACACACACACACACACACACACACACTTAGGTCACTTTTATCCTCACATTCTGGCATTTTCCAAATCACCTGGTTTGACAATGATCTCAGAAATGTAACAGCAGATAACGACCCTTTGGTGTAGTTTGCCTTTATACTTACATTTCAGAAAGCTGCTGGCCCACAAACCAGCAGTTTGTATTTCTTCCTTCCCATAGAAAATGTCTACATCTATTTTGATAATGATACCTGGACTGTTCTTAACCACACATCCTATTTAGAAAGCCTTGCCATGCCTTCAAATAGCAAAGTATTTATTCATGCAACTTGTGCACTGTATCATTTGTACAGCAGAAAAACACATGATGTATGTTGGCAAATAGTTTTGTTAGGCTTTGGCTGAGTGGGGATATAACTTAAGTATGGTAGAGCTAATCATGTCATATGAAAGCTTGTTTCTTCAGCAGTGATTAAGGTTTCACATATTTAAATGTTATTTGAGTTTAGTACCAAATCTACTACATCGTTTAAGCATTGCCTTTGTGTAAAGATTATCTGTCATTTTTCTGCAAATTCAGAAATGCTAGACTGGCTGCCTTTGTGGACCATTTTAAGCCAAGTCAATTTCTCGCAAAGGTGAGCATCAAACCCTGCACTTTGTGCTTGAGAGGTAAACACAACCATTATGCCAACCCCCAACCTTTTCATTTCAGCTAAGCACTTTACTACAAAAAAAAGATGTACACTGAAACAGCTTTAATTGGTTCACTGTGCCTTGTGAAATATTATATTTACTTCACTGTGTCTTTGAAATACTATCATCTACTTTGCGAGATGTACAGAACACTTAATGGATCAGCCACGTTAGAATTCCTCTATAAAATGGAAAATTATTTATAGCTACAGTGTGGCCATAAAAAAGTACTTACTACAAAGTGCAGGGTGCATTTCATGCAAAGACATGTTTTTTTTCCAGATCTACATTATGTTTTTTACATAATATTGCCTCTCTCTCCATCTCTCTCTCTCTCTCTCTTGTGGAATTACTAACCGGGATGCACATTTTATGTGCTTCAGTGAGGCCTTTTTCTCACACTATTTTGAGTGTTATGGTAGAGAGATGCTGTAGAAAATTCATATGGAAACTATGACGAATAAACAGAAGTGAGATAGAGAGTTTACAGGAAGAAGTGCTGTTTTCATTTGTGGGAAATAAGGAAACACTCCTGATGGTTGTGTTAAGATAACAGCACAACAAAGAGTGAACATCTTGAAGAATAACAAGAATGTACCATTATGTGATATAAAATGTTAAATGAGAAATTAGAAAAACACACTTTAAATACCAAAAATAATTACTGTCAACAAGTCACACCCTGGTATTGTATAACTAATATTATAGAACTTGGTGGGCGGGAATGTCTTAAAATTATTACATACTCTAGATGTAATAAATATAAACGTCTTAAAAAAAATGACAGAAACAATTACATCAATGCTCAGCCTTTCTCATGCATTTTGCATTTAATGATGAAATTATTAAGTGAAACAACATGTTTAAGGAATACATTTGTATGTTCAAATATATATTATTTACTAGGCTTAGCTGGAAAAAAGTGGAACATTCTTTAATGCAAGACTTGGAGAAATGTGGAAAGCCTTGAACTGTGAAAAACAAGCTTTTTACCATAAAGAAAAGAGGTAAAAAGAAGTTATGTACCTACCATAACGTTCCATGTTAGTTGTCCTTCATCTCACCTTCCTTCTTGCTGTTTGGGTTCGGAGCCGATCCTCGGCTCCAACTCAGTCTACTTCTATAGCTCGAGAGCTATTTATTGGCTTGAGGCTAACCCTTATCCCAGAATGCCCAGCATCAGCTACCCATATCTCGTTTGTGATAGTGCACACTAGACATATAAAGTAACCAGTAACTTAAAACTGATTTACCAAAATAACAGATCAAAGTAACTGTCATAAAATTACCTGGCATGCGAACCAAGAAAAAGGAAATCAGCCAGTGAAACCATAGTGAACTCCTCTCAATCCTCCAGGAAGGGGGGACGCAAGAAGGAAGACGAGATGAAGGGCAACTAACATGGAACGTTATGGTAGGTACATAACTTCTTTATGTTAAGTTGTCCCATCTCACCTTCATTCTTGCTGTTTGGGACAGTGTCCCTAGCACCTAAAGACCCCGGGTGGCTCATTGGAACAGACTCTTCAGAACAGTGGAACCAATGGAAGCCCTACTCCAGGAGACCACATCCACTTTGTAATGAGAGATAAAGGTATGATGGTTTGCCCAGGTGGCAGCTGCACAAATTGAGTCTATGGGCAATTTAGACTGAAAGTCTACAGATGTGGCTAATGCTCTAGTAGAATTACCTTTCGGTTTTGCTGGTAGATGTTTATGCCTTAACTGATAAATAAAGGCAATGGTGTCAGATACCCATTTGGATAAGGTCACCTTAGAAACTGGAAGGCCTTGCTTATTGTGAGCATAGGAGAGAAATAATTGGTCTGACTTTCTTAGCTCTTTGGTCCTATGGAGGTAAAAACATAATTGTCTGTGCACATCCAGTTGGTGAAGACCGTATTCTGCCTTGTTGCTATAACTGGGAAAGAAGACAGGGAGATCGACGGATTGATTTAAATTGTTTTCTGAACAGACTTTTGGTATGAAGGATGGGTTGGTTCTAAGAGAAACTATCTTTGTGAAACTCCATATATGGAGGATGAACACAGAGTGCTTGGAGTTATGAAACACATCTAGCTGAGGTAATAGCAACCAGAAAAAGTGTTTTCCAAGAAATAAATTTTAAGGGACATGAAGCTGCTGGTTCAAAAGGAGGCAGAATCAAAGAAGTCAAAACTAAATTGAGATCCCAAGGAGGAGGTGGATCCCTCACTGGGGGTCTAAGAAGAGATGTTCCTCTCATGAAGGCTTTGCAGAGCTTATGAGACATTATATTAGAATTAAGAATTCCAATATGAAAATTAGATATTGCTGCGAGTGGAACCCTGATGGTAGCAGCAGCCACACCCGACTGAAAAAGCTCTGCTAGAAATTCTAGAATTTGATGGACTGGGGCTGAAAAGGGGTCTAAGTTTCTAGATTTTGCCCAGTAAGAAAATATTTTCCATTTGCTAGCATAAGTCTTTCTTGTAGTTGACTTATGGGAGGATAGAATAATATCACGAACTGCTGGGGAGATACTTGGAAGCCTGGCTAAGGTAGGAAGTAAAGAAACCAAGCTGTGAGCTTGAGAGTCTGAAGGGATTGGTGTAACCCACCTGACTGATGAATCAACAGATCTGGCACTGGGTTCAGAACGTAAAGGCTGGTCTAGAAGGTGAAGGTGCAGGAAGAGAAACCATATATGTCGAGGTCAGTAGGAGGCAATGAGGATCATTTTGCAACCCAACGATTTTGCTTTCTGTATGAGTCTTGGAATTAGGGGAAAAGGGGGAAATGCATAAAGGAGTCCCTGAGGCCAATTGTGGACTAGAGAGTCCCTGGGAGTTTGACCTGGAGGAAGAAACAGGGAGAAGTAGCTGCTGCATTTGTTGTTGAGGGGGGTGGCAAATAGATCGCAGCAAGGCTGGCCCCATTTGCGGAAGATAAGGTCCAGAACTTCCTGATTCAGAGACCACTCATGAGGCATGAGGATAGCCCTGCTGAGCCTGTCCGCTATTACGTTGGATTTCCCAGGGATGTGCATTGCTGTCAGAAAACGTTGGGAGGAAATCGACCTGGTCCCACCCTGCTTGCTGATGTACCACACAACTGACATGTTGTCTGTTTGAATCGCAATAGTCTTGGAAGGAAGAGAGTCTTGAAGAGCTTGCAACGCTAGGAGCACCGCACTCATTTCTAGGACATTGATATGCAGATGGTACTCATGAGGTTGCCACATGCCTTGGACTGTCCTGCCTAAATAATGCCCCCCCACCCTATCAGGGAGGCGTCTATGGTCAATGTTGCTACCATAGAGGGCTGAATGAAAGGTCTGCCCTGAGTCACCAGTGGGGAGACCATCCACCAAGAGAGGTGTCTTTTGCATGTTTCTGTAATCAATATCATGTGAGACATGGGTAGTTCCTGGAAGGGCCACTGCGTGAAGAGAAGTCACTGAAGGACTCTCATGTGGTAACGTGCTAATGCTACAAGAAGAATGGCAGCTGCCATGGAGCCTAGAACTTGCAGGACATGTCTGACTTGGACCTTTCTGCTCTGCATTAGAAATGACACTTGGCGAATAGAGAAAACTCTTTCCTGAGGTAACCTTGCAAACATCTGTTTTGTGTTTAATTTTGCTCCTATATATGTAAAAGATTGACAGGGCAACCAGGCAGATTTTTCAAAATTTACTGTAATGCCTAGTTGGGTGCAGGTTGATATTGTATAATCCTGTGTCTCTAAGAGTTGATGCCTGGTGGTAGCAGTTAGGAGCCAGTTGTCTAGATGGGGAAACAACTGGAATCCTTGACGTCTCAGGTGAGCTGTGACTACTGCCATACATTTGGTGAACACCCTGGGGGTTGTGGTTAGACCAAAGGGCAGATCTCTGAACTGATAATGACTGGCCTCTACCCGGAAGTGAAGAAATCTCCTGGAGCATCTGTCCATTTTGATATGGTAGTACTCATCCTGAAGATCTATGGAGCACATCCAGTTGTCCTGACCCAGAAAGGGGAGAATGGACTGCAGTGTTACCATCCGGAACTTTTCTTTTTGTACAGATTTGTTCAATCTGCTGAGATCCAGTAATAGTCTCCAGTCCCCCGTCTTTTTTTGGTACTAAAAGAATCTTGAGTAAGTTCCGGATCCTAATTGGTCTGCGGGGACTTCCTGAATGGCTGTTTTTTCTAGCAGTTTTGAAACTTGAATAACTGCTTGATCCCTTCGTTTGGATGGGACATCTGGGATGGACTTTTTTGACTTTAGAGGGGGTTGATGAAAAGGGATTTTGTAACCTCCGGATATGATAGATAGTACCCATCTGTCTCTTGTTATAGTTTGCCAGGTTTTTGGGTACAGGGAAAGTATTCCCCCGACTGCCTCCAGAGGTGAGCAGTCGGGCAACCCGCCACGGATGCTGGAAGGATTTGGCAGAGAAAGTTTTTCTGTCACCCTGATTTTACGATCCCCCTCTGCCACGAGGGTGGCGTCTGCCATTGTTGTTGCTTCACCCTCTGCCCCTGGGGGAAAAAATCACCACATCTGTCAGGCAAGGGTCCCTGGGACTTCTGAAACCACATCTTTTCACCCTTCTGGATAAGGTCTGTTAGGAGTGGAAAAACAGACTCCCACGGCAGAGGGAGTCTTGCCTTCCTGCTCGCACCTGGTAAGCGTGTCTTTCACCTGAGGCCCAAAAAGTGAGGAGCCATAAAATGGAGTATTTGTGAAGGATGCCCGAAAGGGTTCCACAAATTGACACAGCCGCAGCCAAGCATGTCTCCTGAGAGCCACTCCTGTACCTGCAGCTCTGCTCGCTCCATCAGCTGCATAGGAAATCAGCCTCATGGTGGAGTTGACTATAGAATTAAGAATCGCAAGCTGGGAAGCTATTTTGGCTGATGCTCCCTCAGCTGTAGGGTATCTCCAAGTTAGGAGATCCCTTTGAAGTTGTGTAAAATGAGAGAGATAATTTAGGGACCTCATTGAGGAGATCACTGAGGAAAACATTCGCTTCCCATATCTGTCTATCATCCTAGACTCTTTGTTTGGTGGATGGACAGATGAAGACGTTTCTGCTAACTCTTTCTTGGTGGCTTCTGCTACCACCATGGCATCAACTGGCATACCTTTAGAGAAAAATTGTTTGTCCTGAGGGGCTGTTATGAACTTATTTGGTCTCCTTGGAGTAGGTTCCACAGAATCCAGAGCTGACCAAACCTTTCGAGCCACTACAGACATGAGTGAATTGAAAGGTGGAGACACTCAGGAGGTGGAGGGTCAGGAACCGAATGCCTCCAGGTATACAGACTCATCTTCAGTAGGGGCTAGGGAAGACCAGCCACCCCTCTGCCTAAGCATTTCAAGGATGTCCAAAAAGGAAACATCTTCAGAGGGGGACCAGGGGGACCAGGGGGACCCTTCCGATTAATCCAGGTCTGTATCTGAGGTGACAGACTCAGGTGAATCTAGGTGCTTCTTCTTGCACTTCTTCTTCTGAGGAGGCTCCTCTGAGTGATCAGGGGAGGCCTTGAAAGAAGAGGGGTCACCCAATGGGGTGTCCTGGGGCATAGGTTCCCTACGCTTCTGTGCCGGAGGAGGAGCAGAGGTTGGCACAGGCACCACAAGAGAAGGAGCTGATGGGGCTGATAGTAGGGCTGCTTCATGGGACAGCACACTCCGCATGACCTGTAAGGTGTCATGATCCTGAGGCAAAGAAAGGTCCGGCTCTGAAGAGATGGGAGTCCTTCTCCGCGTCGAGGGCAGTGGCTCCGAGGCTGATGTGGGAGCTGAGCTCACCTGCACCAAAACTCCAAGAGGGATAGCGGGGTCGAACAAGGGACCGATGCCACTTCCCCCCTCAAAGCCGATGAGAGAGCTTCAGCGCCTAGATCCCTCAATGGATGGAACAATCGAGGTGATCGGAGATGATGTCGGAACCGAAGAGGAGGTGATCGGCATGGTCGGTTCTACTATTAGCGCGTCCATGGTCTTTGGCTCCTAAGTGTAGTCAGAGGATGAATGGAGATGGAGGTGGATGGAGCCGCAACCTGCTGAGGTGGCTGGAAAGTAATTTCGCAAGGGCCTGTGATTTAAGCAACCTGCTGACTACTCTCTCGACATCTTGATCCGATAACCTGGAGGATCAAGAGGAGTGGGATGAAGGGTGATGACTGCGTTCACTTCCTAATAAGGGTGACTGTGGCACCGAGCGGATTGGCTCCAATGAAGGAGACCTTGCTCGCTTGTGGCTCCGAGATGGCTCCGAGATGGCAGTTGGAGCCGAGGGAGGAGATATCTTGTCGATGCTAGTCGGCACCGACAAACTTGGTTCTTCAAGCCCAGGAGTCGGTTCCAAGGATGGAGCCAATGGCTTGACAGACTTAGAGGATTTCACTGGCTGAGAACCTTTAGCCGTGGAATCCTGTGGTTTTAATAATCCTCTAAGCATTAATTTGTTTTTCTGCTCCTGCAGGACCCTTGGACTAAATGCATGACAGATAGAGCAGGAGTCCTGCAGGTGCACAGCCCCTAAACAATAAATACAGCTAGTGTGCCCATCTGACAGAGACATTTTCTGACAGCATGAATCATGCTTTTTGAATCCAGAAACTTTGGCCTCTTTAGACATGTTACACTACTATACTAAAAAACAAACATTTTTTTTTTTTTTTTTTTTTTTTTTTTACAGTTAAGGAACAGAAAGGAGAGCCTCTAATTTAATTGGCTGTCCTAAGGGGGGGGGGGGACTCTCTAATTTAAACGAGTTCAGGGGAAACAGAAGGCCTGCAAGACATGGAGCAAAGGCCAACAAAGCTACAACACACATAGAAAGGCGATAAGGGATAAAGAACTATATTTAGACAAAAGACTTGACAAATTTTAAGAATAAATAACAATTATAATCATAGAAAAAAATATACTAAGCCTGAGCCAGTAATGAAGCAACCTCACAGCTGAAGCGGCAAACAAGATCTGGATAGCTGACGCTGGGCATTCTGGGATAAGGGTTAGCCTCGAGTCAGTAAATAGCTCTCGAGCTATAGAAGTAGGATGAGTCGGAGCCGAGGATCGGCTCTGAACCCAAACAGCAAGACCGAAGGTGAGATGGGACAACTTAACATAAACTTTTATTTCAATTCTACTTATTTTAAGATGTACTTAATAGTGATCTGTGTAGTTATACTTTTTGTACTTTTATGCTTTTTCCATATTTTAGTCAAAAAAGTATCTGTTACAGTTTTTTTAGTTTCTTCTGGGATCTTACTTTTGTAGCTTCATTTGCAGTTGTGGGAAGATTGTGTATTACTGCAGGATCTGAGCATCATTTATTCATTATACTGTACTTCTATCATCGTAAGTACAATTACACATGAAAGCTAGCTGCTACCTCTCAACTGTACAGATTTTCACAAAATATCCAGATTTTTGCCTCATATTTTTGGTGTGCTCCTCCTAAAATCTGTACTTTTCTGGCAAATAGCTGAGGATTGAAGTCAATAAATAATGACAAACATTTGAGTTTGACTCCACATCCTTCAGAAACTTCATGCTAATGCAAAACCTATTATTCTATCAACTTTCTAAGTTTATAAGTGGAATATATAAAATCTGTCCCTATTTGTCCCCCCACTATTTTTGGCTTTGTCCAGATTTTTTGCTGTAAGAGGTTGAGAGCTAGCTGCCTTAGTCTTGAAGTTTTATTTGCATTTGTGGCAGTACTGTGAACTACTGCCAGATTTGAAAACGACAGTCACCCAATGGACCAAACAAAGAGGCACGTACAAAACTTTTATTTCCACTCTAACGCTTCGGTGTAACCACCTTCCAGGAGTAACAAACAATATCAAACATTCTCAAACATTTATATAAAACCTTCAATTTACAATCAATTGAACACTAATTAAAAATCATCTGCATTTAAAGCAAACATTTCCAATTTAAATCATTATTAAGTCCATTTGGCACAAGTGTTTTATACTTTAAAATATTGATGTGAAAGGGACATTGTGCTGCAATAAAAGCAGTATTTGTACCAATGTGGTTAAAACTTTTGATAACATCAATGGTATTAAATTTGAGCCTAAGGATGTTTTTACATGTAGAAGTAAAGGAGTAATTTATGCATTAAAATGTCCATGTGATTTGTTTTATATAGGGGAAATTAAGAGGGAGTTTCGCATTAGATTCACAGAACACATTAGGGACATTAGAAGCAAAAAAGAAGATAAAATAATAGCTCACATTTTCAAATGTTTCATGGAAGTGATGTAACAAAGTTAAAAGGAACAATTTTAGAAACTGGTAAGTGGTTTTATGATGACGAAAGTATATTGAAACATAAGTTATGTTATAAAGAAAGCATCTATATTTTAAAGTATAAAACACTTGTGCCAAATGGACTCAGTAATGATTTAAATTGGAAATGTTTGCTTTAGATGCAGATGATTCTTTAATTAGTGTTTAATTGATTGTAAATTGAAGGTTTTATATAAATGTTTGAGAATGTTTGATATTGTTTGTTACTCCTGGAAGTTGGTTACACCGAAGCGCTAGAGTGGAAATAAAAGTTTTGTACATGCCTCTTTGTTTGGTCCATTGGGTGATTGTCGTTTTCATTTGTGGTGGAGAAGAAGTAGTAGTCGTATATACTGCCAGATTTGAGCCTCAGTTAGTAATGTATTACTGCATTGTTCCATAAAGAGAGTTACTATTGAATTTCTACATACTTTAGTGCTTTATTCTGAGGTAGAATTGCCAGTATTAATTTTTTTATTTTATTTTATTTTACATTTGTTGACCGGGCTAGTCCAGCTGGATACATGTCCATTTTCAGCAGAGGCCCAGGGAGAAAAGCTCCTCGAAAGTAAAGTACAATATTATATATAAAAACAAAACAAAATTTCACAGGTGCAAGTACAATACAAAATTAAGCTATTTGATACATGAAAGATCATATAGATGTGAGTAGAGTAGAATATAAGGAAATATGTTCACTTCAAAACACATTTGGTTGCAGAATCTTATGATAAGTATCTTTTGTTAACATAGTAGGTAGTCTGAAAGACATTTTTGGAAATAGATAGAGAATCTAATCAATTTTAAGGGCTGTTATATTTATGGTTTTCATTAGGCAGTTAGTATATACAGTAATAAGACAGGTATCTTTGTGAAAAAAAAAATGACATGAGAGGTTAGTCTGGGTTCATACAGGTGCATAACCAATGGGATTTGAGGTAGGTTTTAAGCCTGATTTTAAATTGTGTTAGTTGAAGAAAGGGAGGTCAGGTCACTGGGGAGAGAGTTCCAGGTTTTACCCACAGTATTAGAGAACAGAGAGTCCCCAGCCTTATTGTAGGTTTTGCCTATTTGTACTAGTATTTTATTAGATGAGCGTAGGGTCTTAAGGTTGCTGTAAGGGGTGATAAGGTTGGTAAGAATTGGTGTGTTATTAGGCTGATACAGGATTTTGTAGGCAAAGATTAATTGTTTAAATAGAAGTAGATTTGGTAACTCTAGCCAACCTAGTTGTTCATAATTAATACAGTGATGGGTTCTGAATATAGAGCCTGTTGCAAATCTAGCAATATTGTTATAGGAGACAGCCAGTTTGTTCATGTTGTTTTTTGAGAGGTTAGTATATATAGGGGAGGCATAGAGGAGGGTAGAGATTAAATGGGTCTGGGCAATAGTAGATCTTGCTAGTGGGGTAAGAAAGGATTTGATTCTATAGAGAGAGCCTAGTTTTTTGTTGACTGTTTTTATGGTATTGTTAACGTGACTATCAAAGTTAAGGTTATTGTCAGTTAGTACCCCTAGGAGTTTTGTGGTAGAGTCGGGGGATATGATGGTTCCGTTGTTCGATGCGACAGTAAAGTGTAGTGGTGTGGCCCTATTGGTGGGAGTAAAAAGTAGGAGTTTGTTTTTTTTGGGGTTCAGGATAATGCACTGGTGTAGTAACCATTCCTCAACTATGTTAAACACTTTTTGGGTGAGAGACTGAAGGTCTGATGGAGTTGGGGCTGAGCATATTAATGTGGAGTCATCTGCATATTGTATTATGGAAGCTTGAGGAATTACAGTATGCAGGTCGTTGATGAAAATAGAAAACAGAAGAGGTCCAAGTATAGAACCTTGGGGGACACCGAGTGCAATGGGGAGATGGGGAGATAAGTTGTTCTCCCACAGAACTGCTTGTTGCCTATTGTTTAAGTAGGATTGAAACCATTGTATAGCCAGTGCATCAAGAGATAGGTTTTTGAGTATGTTTATGAGAAGTTGGTGGTTAACCATATCGAAGGATTTAGAGAGATCAATAAAGAGGGCTGAGGATAGAGTGTTGTTATTGCGATTTTTGTTTATACAGTCAGAGAAGGATAAAAGGGCAGTAGTAGTACTGTGAAATGGCCTGAAGCCATGTTGGCAGTTAGCTAATAAGTTTATTTATTTATTTATTTTTATTTTATTTTACATTTGTTGACCGGGCTAGTCCAGCTGGAATTATGTCCATTTTCAGTGGAGGCCCGGGGAGAAAAGCTCCAGTCGTTTTTACAAGTTTGCACAGAAATAGGCATAATAAGATAACATTTATAAAACAGAGTAAGTTAATACATGTAATACACAAATATGAATAAGTAGTGTAATCACCTTCGGTCACACCAATAAGCGTATACTGCTCAATAGTCGAGTGAAATGCTGGGCAAACTTCAATAATCCACAGGTAGCTGAGATTGGCTCATAATATTTTAATCCATTAAAATATTGTGAGCCAATCTCAGCTACCTGTGGATTAAGTCAGCTCCAGCATTTCGACTACGAGCTATGCGCTGTGTGACAAAATTACTCTATTGAGTTTCAGCAAATATGAATAAGATTGAAACAGGGAGAAAAGATAAAATGTCTTTTCAAACAAGGAATAATAGAGATTTTTTTTTTGTCTTGTCATACTGTATATATGAGATAACATATGTTTACATAGATTAAAGGTGGTTGAGGAGGAGATGTATAGAAAAGGTTATGGTGGTAAGGGGGGTTAGTTGGGGATTGTGCAAGTTGTTATCTATTAGGTGTTTTAACAGTTGCTTATGAATGCATTTCTCCATAAATTTTGCCAGTGGAGATAGTATAGCAATAGGTCTGTAGTTGGATAATTCCCTAGAGTTTCCACCTTTATGAAGGGGGATAATATGCGCGATCTTCCAAATAGAAGGAATAGTTCCCTCAGAGATTGTTCTGTTAATCAGAATGGAGATGGGGTAGGCTATGGCATTTGCAGCTTTTTGCAGATATTCTGCAGGAAGGAGATCTGCTGCAGTGGTGGTAGGTTTGAGTTTTAGTAAAAGGGTATGGATAAAGGATGTAGGGACAGGTTTGAGATGAAATGGGGGAGGTAAGGTAGTATTAGAGGGTGTCAGAGATGAGCTGTCAGGAGTTAGTTGATTGGCAAGAGACTGAATGGTCTCAGTGAAGAATGTATTAAAGGTACTTGTGATTTGCTTTGGATTGTCATGGTCAGTACCTCAGGGAGGAGTGACAGAATGGCCTAGGTGTAAGAGTGTGTTTATCCCTGCCCAAACTTTTTTTGTGGTTTGTTTGCTGGGTATGTTGGAGTTGAATGTAATAGTTTCTTTTGTCTGACAAAATGGCTTTTTTGTATCATTTCTTAGCTGTCTGAACTTTTATGTGATCCTCTGGGTTTTAGTAGTCGCCATTTGGTCCAGACTTTATTTCTGAGGAGCATTTTTTGTTTTGTCTCTTTTGAGAGCCAGGGGGCAGGTTTGTTCCTAGTTCTAATGGTCCTTTTTGGAGCATGGAGGTCAAGAATACTTAAGAATTTAGTATTAAAGTAGATTACTGCTTCCTCTAGAATTAAGTTTTTGAGGGGTGACCAGTTGCATGCTTTAAGTTCATTTTGGAAGATATCAGGGTTAAATTTTTTATTACTCCTTATTGTTCTATAGGTAATTGGACTTGGGATGTCACTCTTAAATCTGATTATGAAGGTGAGTACATGGTCGCTTATATCCTCAGGGAGAGTCCCTACTTTGTAACTTTGGTGATGTCTATTTATCAGAATCCAATCTAGGGTGCTTTCATTGTTATTGTGTTTATTGGTCCTTGTGGGGGAGCTAATAGTTTGAGTAAACCCATGTAGGTTAAGATGGGTAGAGAGCTGTTCAGAAGTACAGCTTTTCCAGTTGATATTAAAGTCATTGAGTACTATTGTTTCTTGGGGATAATTGGTTGAAAGCCAATTTAGGATATTTTCTAGGATATTAGAGTTATTCCTTGGGGGAAGGTAGACAGCAATAATGTATATGGATTTACAGTTATTGAGTTGAATTTTGGAGATAAGTATTTCTTCATTACTAGTTAGAGGGGGTTTAAGAGTCAATAGAGGTCACCTGTAATCCAGATTTATATAGTATAGCTACTCCACCTCCCTTTTTAGCTTTTTGGTCTTGTCTTAAGATGCTATACCCTGGTGGAATAAATTTGTTGTCTTGTATAGATGGTTTGAGCCAAGTTTCAGTGAGACACAGGATATCAAACGAATGCACATCCATGAGAGCATGTATTTGGGCAACCTTATTATTTATGCTCCTGATGTTAAGATGGGCTATCAATAGTGAGTTGGAAGGTCTGGTAAGGAATTACGTAGTAGCGGGGGTTGTGTTATGGGTCTCACTCGACTGGATAGAATTTGGGCCTGGATTGTGATGGATATCTCCATCTATTAAAGTTTGGAGTTGATTTCTAAGTGTAAGTTGCAGAGGTTTAGATGTTAGGAACAGAGATTTTTTAGCTTTTGGCCTATAGTATCTGATGTGAGTCAGTCTGTGATATTTTGCTGGTAGGTAGGCTATTGTGCTGGGTGTGTTTGAATGGCTTTGAGTGTAAGCTAATGGTGTTGAGGAGGTTTGCTTTGTTGGGTAACAAAGGTTTATGTGGTGGAGATGTTTATAAAATGTAAGTAGGTAAAATATAATAAGAATAGGTATGAAGGAAGATAGAAGTAGGATTTTCTGTTGTGGAGAGGTAGATATGAATGACATTATGGCAGGGTTGTATATAGAGTAATGAAAAGATAAGTTAGTTGGATTACAAGGTGAGTCTTGGGTGTGGTGGTTCTTTAAGGGGTGGGATGTTATGATTGATGGTTATTGAAGGGTGTGTGGTTTGGGTGAATAAATGTAGGAGCACTGGGGGTGGGTGTGAATTGGGGGCAGGGTAGGGGAGCGGAGTGAGTCCGCAGGGAATATTTTGAATCCTGCTCCAGGACTGGCGCTTCACTGCTTTTACAGCTATTTATATTGCAGAGCTCCAACATCGGCTTTATTTGATTAGATCCCTTTGTAGCTAACTTAATTCTTGCAGCTTGAATTTTTCCTTACCCTCCCACCTTTTTCCTGTTGTGGTTTTAAAGGGTATGTCTCTGGCAATGGCTAATAGAGTGCAGTCTGAGAGAAGGGTTTGCACGGAAGGATCGGATCTGGCAGCTTAGGTTATAGCTAAGAGTGGCAGAAAAATGGAAGAGAAAGGAGAGGGTGAAGTTTTCTTACATGTCTCTAGTGTGGTTAAGTCTA
>NC_056726.1:1006090665-1006168165 GCF_019279795.1 Protopterus annectens
CCCCAAAGGTTAGAGTCATGGTTTTCAGTGATGGAATGGTTAATCAGGATAGAGAGTAGGTAGGCCAGTGTATCAGCTACAATTTTAATACATTCAATTAGACGTTTCTCTGTGGCTAGGGTGGGTGGTTTCAAATTTTGAAGATGTTATTATTATTATTATTATTATTATTATTATTATTATTATTACTAAGGTTTGGCAGGTTGAAAAGTGAAAGTATGTGATTGTTATTTTTTTTTTTTAAGTTCTGTGGGGATAGAGATGGGAGATGGGCGGATGTCCTTGAGTAACGGCAATAATGTTTGTATGAAATGAGTGTTAAACTGGGTAGCTAAGCTATCTTTGGACTCTGATGATGCTTTAATATTTTATCAGGTGAAAGCAGTTAGTCTGTAAATTTTGTATGTTCATTTATTTTATGTTTTAATAGTGTGGAAACATTAAAGTGAGTGCTTTTTCTTTACGAAGAGCAGTGGTTTTCTTATTTTTCCATTATTTGCTTTTTAAGTAATCTGTGTGGTGGTATGGAGCAGCTATCATTGTAGTTATTGTAGTAGGAGAGGGTTTGGTGGTATGTCCAGGATAGAGTAAATTGTTTACTGATGTCTATAATTGTACTGTATTATTTTGATGTGTGACCGTCTTACTTAGGCATGCATATTTCTGAGGTGAAACCATCTCTTTCATCCATTGTATATAATCTATATAGTCTTACAAAGTTGATCCCTGTCCAGGCAATAACTTTCTTGTTGTAAAGAGTACATATGTTTCCATACAGCAAAGCTTAGACTATACTAATGCATTAATGAATTCCGTTGGTTGTTATGTCAGTGTCAGTACAAGTTCTTCAGCTATATTAACTACTTATTAATAGATGTTTTGTTTGCTGTCATTTTATCCCAGTCTGCTTTTGTCATCAATTAGACATCACTAAGTTTATAAATGATATTGTACATTGAAATTTACCTATTCATGCCCTGTGGGCGTGGGTCATAGCTGAAAATGGTCTTTGGACCAGCTTACCCACTTGGTCAAGAAACTGCAAATAAAAATAAATTAATAAATGTTTATGTTGGAAGTTGGTAATAATATGACTGCTTGAATTTGCTGTTTTAAAAAAATGAGCCAGCAGTTGAACTCCAGGAAGCAACCAGTGAGCCAGTTAAATGAAAAAAACACGAATTTTGACCTAGGTTTCGTCTTTAATCCGACTTCATCAGAACACAAGTTAATACTGATGAAAGAAACACCTTATATACACATTTAAAAATGACATCATCTCCAATCAACTGAATGATAACTTAATACACTCAATTAACACAGTGGAATCAATTAAAAGGCCAGCATGCACCATAAAGGAAAAACCCATACCCAAATTCAACCATCATTAAAAACTGTTTTGAAAATAATAAAAATATTTGTGCTTAAATTAACCTTGTCAGACTAATTTAATGCATTCCAAACCTAAAATATTCTTAAATATACTAGCTTATACAAATGTTAAGCATTAAAATAATATAATGTGATGTGAATAAAAACTGGGTCACCCCAATATATTTTTTAATTTCAAAATAGGCATAATAGAAATGCAGTCATTAATACCTGGAAATTCCAGTGCATTAAATAACAACTGCCATTTCATCTCAGCTATATCTAAATGTACATCCAATTTCCTTCCAAATTTGTCCACAATAATTTGCTGTAGCACACAAAACTTAAATTGATGCCCACTATTGATGTCAATATGCCTATACAGGGCATTGGTCTTTTTCTTTAGCCTAATATCCGACTGATGTTCAATAATACGATCTCTTAATGCCCTGCAGGTCTTTCCTATGTAAAAGGCTGGACATTGTGTGCACGTAGCCGCATACACGACATTTGTAGTGTAGCAATCAAAATGGGCTCCAATCCTGACAATGTTTCCAGCTAACTTAAATACAGCACCCGTAACATTAATCAAGTGACACACACTACATCTACCGCACTTGAAATTACCGTTATTCCTACAATTTACGGTTTGTGTAGTGTCACTCTTTTCCAATAATTGCTTAAATGAAATTCCTTTCCTGTAAACACATTTTGGTGGTCCCCCTAATTTCCCACTAGCTGTGTGATCTATTTTCAAGACTTTCCAATTGTTGATGATGATGTCAACAACATAAGGGGCATCAAAGTGGTAATAAAGTATAATGCCTGGTCACCACCACTCCGTGCACCAACATCATCGTTCCTAAGACTGATTTCACGCATGGGCACAGTGTTACCCTCAACATGCTCGTACCTAGTACCCTGTTTTCCATACAATAGGGCCCAATAGACACCGTTAGCCCTTTTAAGTTTAACTTCATCAGCTATGCAATCACACAGAGCCAATGGATACCCACGCCTAATAAACATTGACTTAATAAATTCAAGCTCTTTATTGAAATCTTTCTCCAAACTTGTCATTCTCGCTGCCCTGACCATCTGCCCTTTGACTATTGCCTTTTTCTGATGGTCAGGGTGACAACTTGTATAACTCAAATATGAGTTAGAGAATGTAGTTTTTCTATGGATAGTGGATACCAAAGTAGAATCAACCGAATTTAAGGCCAAATGCACATCCAAATAGTCAATTTCAGCTTGGCTCATATTGTAGGTGAATTTCAGGAAATCAACAGAATTGTTGATGAATTCAATGAATTCTCCAAACTGATCATTCCCACCTTCCCAAATGATGAACAAATCATCCAGGAAACGGGTATAAAAACTAATATGGGGCATAAATCTACTAGTGAAAAGAAATTCCTGCTCCCAATATGCCATTACATAGTTGGCATATACTGGGGCACTGCGCCCCTATCGCTCGCCAGTTGTTTGCTTGAAATAACTACCATCAAAACAAATAAAATTGTTTGTCAACACAATTTCCATCAACCCCACCAACAAGTTGATTCTGTCCTGATCAAATAACCCAGTTTTCAATAATTGCACCTCCAACCATTCTAATCCTCTTGTTGTAGGGATAACTGTAAACAAGTTAACAACATCTACTGTTGCCATAATGGTGTAGTTTGGTAAGTTTGGCATTTAACCTCTCCAAAAAAGACCACGAATCCTTTGAAATGTAATTAAATGCCTTTAAACCCTTTTGTAGCTCAAAATCAAGAAATTTACTTATGAAACAGACAGGGGGCAAAGCCAAAGTTTTCAAATTCTGTCAACGCAAACAACAGGGGCAATCGAGCCCATTAGAAAGCGCAAGTCCTGGGTGTGGATTCAAATGTACAGGTGAGCCCCTTCAATTGGAACAGTTTTCTTATTCATTAAACAGTGTCGGCTATCTCGGTCATGACAATTTGGGTGAATCCATCATCCCTGCAAAGTTAAAGACGAGCAGACGTTTATCTGCGTTGAATGCAGCTGGCTCATTGAGTAATTTTAGTAATTTCAATAACAATAACTCAGGTGAAGTGTCGCCAGATACATTCGCTTGTGTAGTACGTTGTAAAGATGGCAATGAACTAAATACACATTTTAAAGTCAACGAGCGGCTTTTTGGAGGTGACATGCAGCCATCAAACAGCGCTGATATTAGTTTTGTTGAGCACTTAGTAGCGGCAGCCGAGAATAGTTCACTGTCGGCTTGTGAGCCTGGTGGGGCGTTCGCGCCCACATATGCAGTTAATTTAAATGGTAACTGTGCTAGGGGGTTTGCTACCTCTGATTCAACACGTTTGGATGAAACATGTGAACTCTTAGTTTATCATGACACTGGGTTGATGTTTGGACATTTAAATCAAGATCAAAACCATTCTTGTGTTAATGTCAAAGGTATTAATGATAAAAAAGTTTGTACCTACAATTCTTGCACACAATGTTTGCAAAACATTACTGTTAGTACCAACAATGCAGGGATAAATGGGGATGATTTTGTTGACTTGTTTAATTTTAATTTCAAGTTACATGCTGATGGTACACATGCAGGTAAGATGGGGCGAGCACATTCGGATTGTAGGCCATCAAATGTTAATTGTAATCATAGAGTTGGAAGTGGGTCAACTTTGGGGAATGCCGGTAGTGCATCCATGTATGAAACGGAAAGTTTTGCGGATTCCAGCTTGATTTCAGTGAATGTTGGTCAGGGTGATATTAAAGAATGTTGTGTTGAAATTCAGCAACCTTTGGGCACCAGAGAAATTTACTCTGATATCGTTGATAGTAGTCTTTTGGACGTCAACATCTCTGGGCATGACACCGAGGTTGATTGTGCTTCTTTGTATAATATTAGTTTGCACACCTTCCCAACATTTTTTGGGGAGGTTAGTGTGCATGTAAACATCAATAGTGATGGAGAAAATGAGCAAGAAATTGACATTGTGTCACAAAACAGTTTGGCTAATTATAGTTCAGATTGTGGAATTGAAGACTTGATACAAGTTTCGGATAAAAATTTTACATCAATTTCAAAACACGGACCTAGTAGTCCTGTTATTATAGTTAATAGTCACGACGACTTCAAAATATATAATTATTCTACTAAGGCTATTAGAAAGCAGCATGCTGATTTGTTGGCGAAAGGTTTAACTTTTGTCCCACTAGCTCGGGGGGGGGGGGGTTAACTAACACTTTGGTTGATTTAAAAATGTTAGTAAGGAAAATGAACCTGAGATTGTTGTTTGATGGGGCTGATAGAAATCCAGTGGGTTTGTCCCTGAAAAAACCAAGTAAGTATATGCCCCCGGTTAACATCGTCACCAGAGCATATGAAAGAATATGTGAGCTGGATATTAGGGAGCATTTCAGTGTGGTAGCGAATTCACATTATAGGAAAGCTTTTGACATTAATGACAATTTGACCACTGAGGAACATAAATTATTGGATTTTTTGATAAATGACAGTTCGATAAGAATTATGAAGCCCGATAAAGGGAATGGTTTAGTGCTGATTGATAGGGTGGATTATGTAAACAGCATCAAGGCATTATTGGCTACGGACACATATGAGCAAGTTAGTCTCAACGAGATAAACATTGCCTATAGGAGGGTTAATTTGTACATTGAGGACCTACTTTGGCAGGGGCATATTAATGAGGATGAATTTAGGTATTTGGCTAATGATTATCCAGTGGTAAGTGGGATATTTGGAGTACCCAAGATCCATAAGGGTTTGAATAACTTGACATTTAGGCCAATTGTTGATGGAAAACGTAGTAAAACCTGTTTCATAAGTAAATTTCTTGATTTTGAGCTACAAAAGGGTTTAAAGGCATTTAATTACATTTCAAAGGATTCGTGGTCTTTTTTGGAGAGGTTAAATACCGTCAAACTTACCAACGACACCATTATGGCAACAGTAGATGTTGTTAACTTGTTTACAGTTATCCCTACAACAAGAGGATTAGAATGGTTGGAGGTGCAATTATTGAAAACTGGGTTATTTGATCAGGACAGAATCAACTTGTTGGTGGGGTTGATGGAAATTGTGTTGACAAACAATTTTATTTGTTTTGATGGTAGTTATTTCAAGCAAACAACTGGCGTAGCGATGGGGGCGGCGTGTGCCCCAGTATATGCCAATTATGTAATGGCATATTGGGAGCAGGAATTTCTTTTCACTAGTAGATTTATGCCCCATATTAGTTTTTATATCCGTTTCCTGGATGATTTGTTCATCATTTGGGAAGGTGGGAATGATCAGTTTGGAGAATTCATTGAATTCATCAACAATTCTGTTGATTTCCTGAAATTCACCTACAATATGAGCCAAGCTGAAATTGACTATTTGGATGTGCATTTGGCCTTAAATTCGGTTGATTCTACTTTGGTATCCACTATCCATAGAAAAACTACATTCTCTAACTCATATTTGAGTTATACAAGTTGTCACCCTGACCATCAGAAAAAGGCAATAGTCAAAGGGCAGATGGTCAGGGCAGCGAGAATGACAAGTTTGGAGAAAGATTTCAATAAAGAGCTTGAATTTATTAAGTCAATGTTTATTAGGCGTGGGTATCCATTGGCTCTGTGTGATTGCATAGCTGATGAAGTTAAACTTAAAAGGGCTAACGGTGTCTATTGGGCCCTATTGTATGGAAAACAGGGTACTAGGTACGAGCATGTTGAGGGTAACACTGTTCCCATGCGTGAAATCAGTCTTAGGAATGATGATGTTGGTGCACGGAGTGGTGGTGACCAGGCATTATACTTTATTACCACCTTTTCCTTTGATGCCCCTTATGTTGTTGACATCATCATCAACAATTGGAAAGTCTTGAAAATAGATCACACAGTTAGTGGGAAATTAGGAGGACCACCAAAATGTGTTTACAGGAAAGGAATTTCATTTAAGCAATTATTGGAAAAGAGTGACACTACACAAACCGTAAATTGTAGGAATAATGGTAATTTCAAGTGCGGTAGATGTAGTGTGTGTCACTTGATTAATGTTACGGGTGCTGTATTTAAGTTAGCTGGAAACACTGGATTGGAGCCCATTTTGATTGCTACACTACAAATGTCGTGTATGCGGCTACGTGCACACAATGTCCAGCCTTTTACATAGGAAAGACCTGCAGGGCATTAAGAGATCATATTATTGAACATCAGTCGGATATTAGGCTAAAGAAAAAGACCAATGCCCTGTATAGGCATATTGACATCAATAGTGGGCATCAATTTAAGTTTTGTGTGCTACAGCAAATTATTGTGGACAAATTTGGAAGGAAATTGGATGTACATTTAGATATAGCTGAGATGAAATGGCAGTTGTTATTTAATGCACTGGAATTTCCAGGTATTAATGACTGCATTTCTATTATGCCTATTTTGAAATTAAAAAATATATTGGGGTGACCCAGTTTTTATTCACATCACATTATATTATTTTAATGCTTAACATTTGTATAAGCTAGTATATTTAAGAATATTTTAGGTTTGGAATGCATTAAATTAGTCTGACAAGGTTAATTTAAGCACAAATATTTTTATTATTTTCAAAACAGTTTTTAAAGATGGTTGAATTTGGGTATGGGTTTTTCCTTTATGGTGCATGCTGGCCTTTTAATTGATTCCACTGTGTTAATTGAGTGTATTAAGTTATCATTCAGTTGATTGGAGATGATGTCATTTTTAAATGTGTATATAAGGTGTTTCTTTTATCAGTATTAACTTGTGTTCTGATGAAGTCGGATTAAAGACGAAACCTAGGACAAAATTCGTGTTTTTTTCATTTAACTGGTTCACTGGTTGCTTCCTGGAGTTCAACTGCTGGTTCATTTTTTTATTTCTGGTTTGGTTCGGTGTCCTGATAGTATGAATTTGCTGTTTTGCCAGCGCATATTGTTTTTTGTTTTATGACCAATATTTCCAGGCAATGTAATATAGTTTGCTTTATTTTTTTTTTGTTATCTTTATGGGTTCATAGTTTCATAGGAGGTTACTAGGCTAGTGGCCCTAGAGCCTTTACAAGCCTAGCCATCTTAATCCCAGGTATCTCCATTTGTTCTTTCTGGGTAATTTGCAGAATGAATTTATGAAAAGAGCAGGTCTGTGATCAACACTGGCTACCCCCGTTCATGAGGGACATGGTGCCACCCCAGGGGTTAATTTGTGGTCTCTCAGCCGATTATCTAGGTTGCATTTGAATAGGGTCAGTGAGGACCTCTGTTTTATGAGAATAGGAAGCCTATTCCAGAAAAAACATCAGTCTCTGGGAGACATCTGTCTCTCCAGCATGTTCTGTTAATGTCACAAGCTAGGTTGAGATCCGTAGAGCGAGTGACTCTTGTGCCATGTGACTTGCAGATGTGCAGCATTTTCATTAGGGCAGGGCTGGAGAGTGTACTATAGGCCAGGCACAGGTCAGCTATCAGCAGCCTATAAGATACAGACTAAAGTGACAAGTCTACCTAGGTCATGATTTAGAGTCCCTGTATTTTCTTTGTGAGAAATGTCTGTGGTCTCTCCAGCTGTTGCAGGTATCTGGTGAAGTACATACAAAAGGATGGATTATACTCTTTTAGTGGTCTGATGAGTGTCGAGTACAATGGAGCTATAACATCCCTTGACCTGGATGCTATACCCTTGTTTATGAGCTGCACTATGTAGAAGGCTTTCCTTACCACTGTAGAAACTTGGAGGTCAAAGTTCAGATTCCTGTCAACCTCCGTTCACAAGTCTCGCACCACTGGTTTGGAACATGAGGGGGTGCTGTCAATATTGTAATTTGTAGGGAATTCCATTTTGCCAAAGGGAATAATAATTCATTTTTTTACATTTAGATTTAGACCATAGCTTTGGCTTCAGTCATTTGTTTTTGTTAGCCCTTCTTGTAATATGTTGACATTGTTGGAGGAACTAATTTAGCTGGTGTGTCTGAGTTAAGTTACTTGCCAGTCTATGTTAAAGTGATCTAGTACTGCTGTTTCCTGGTGAATGTTTACAGATAACCAGCAAACGATTTCTTCAGCTGTTGCAATATTGTTACCCGGTGGCATGTATAATATTAGAATACAGATGATGTTATGGTTATTGGTTTTGAGGACTAATGTTAGAATGTCTGCATTATTAAATTTAGGTAGGAACTGGGGGTATTGTATTACTTTTAGATTTGTTTTTCGATAAGATTGTCACTCTGTTTACGTTATTTATCTGCTTCATTCTATGCATATTCTAACCTGGAGATAACATTTGTTCATCAGTTATTTCTGGTTTTAGCCAGGTTTCTTCTGTAACAAGTTAGTCTGGAAGTAAAAAGCTAGGCATGCATGAGTTTCAGCTATCATATTACACACACTTCTGAGACTCATATTTAATAAGAGCAGATAGGTTGCACTTTTAGAAAGAAAGGAAAGACAGGATGAACCATGGTTTGGAGGGTCAGGTGTGTGACTTTTGTGTGGGACCTGGATTTTTGTGAACACTATGAAGGTTGAGCTTCAATGTAGTTTTATCTATCTGTCTGTCTGCCTGTCTATCTGCTGCCCCATAGCCATCCTCTCCCCAATCTCAAAACTTCTGGAAAAATGCATCCACCTTCAGCTTATGCCTCTCCTAACCAAACACCATCTCCAAATTACTCCAGCCCACAGACTAATATTCCATCCTACTAAATGCTCTGCACTAACCAACATCCTACAACCATACACCCCACACAGAACTCTAAGATCCACTCACCAAAACCTAATGACTGTCTACAAACCCAGCCGTCCTGCTGGTCAGCTTCTTTTATCATTTTCTGTAGCCAAAAAATGGAATTCTCTTCCTCCTTCACTAAGGACTTGTGAAAACGTTGATAACTTCAAATCCCAGCTCCATTGCTACCTTTCCTCTAATTGGAAATGCAACTGCATTCTCCCTACCTAGCCTACTAATCACCCCACTCCATCCTGAATTACTAAACACCTAGCTAACTCTGAATGCAAGCTAAACTAATGATATTTTCATAATGTATATATATTTTAAATAGCCTACTTCCACCTTTCTTCTCTCTTTCAATGAAGGCATTACTGCCATCTTACATTTAATTGCTATGTTACCAAAAAAGAATTCCAGTCTCTAACACGAAATGTACTTGTAATTGTAACTGTTTTTACTCTACTCTGGTTGCATCTGTAACTTAACTATGTAATGCAGTGCTTTTCTCCCCACGCCTTCACTGAAAATGGGCTCCTGAGCCCAGTGGACCTCCCCGGTCATCAAACTGGAAATAAATAAATAAAATAAAATCTGTCTATAGTTCCATTAGCATAGTGTCACTTTTTTCAGAGAGACCTGAGGTTGTATTTATACTACTGGGGATATTTGGACAGGGCATTGGGGCACTTTCTCTTCTCTTTTTGATAGATGTAGAAGATACCAAGGCACCTAAAAATCTAGAAACCATTAAAAGCTTCAACGATGTACTTAAAGATCCTCTCTTTACTGAATCTACCTGCAACTGTCACCATGTCAATGGTTAAGTAAATTATCATCCAGATTATTTCACATTTCACACTGAGCTAATCGAAGGAAGGACACTGAGGAAACTCGGAGCTATAATATATAACATTAAGTATCCTGTTTTTTGTTTATTTTGTTCTTTATTTCTTTGTTATTTATAGCATTTTGTGTACTGTGTATTTTTCTAGCTAGTTTCACTGTGTGTGAGGTATTAACTGGAAATTGTCCACTTTTATTAAGCATCTGTTGGGTTGTTTGTTTCTGACAACTTGTTGCAGTTAAACTCTTCTTTCTAGAGGCTCCTTTAGCTGTTTAAAACTTTCATTTATAGGCTCACTGCTGCTTTTCAGCTGTGAGAAACATTTCTGCAGTTTGTTCTAAGTAGTGGGGATATTTGTAGCATTTCCATATTCATGCTTGTATTTGGGCCTAGTGTTTGTGGAGGCTGTGTGTCTGAGCACATATTCAGGGACATCTTGGTTTAGCCAAAGCCATCAGGCATTTCAGTGAGAGAATTGTTTGAGGTCATTGGCTGACTGAGGTCACCTGGACTACAGCTTACACTAAGCATCTCATTGGTTCTTTTGAGATTTCTTTCTTAAAAGCTGTCTCAGGTTTCAACCTTCTGTTACCTAAGAAGTTCAGTTGTGAAAAAAAAATGTATCTGCTTTTACTGTATTTGTGTTTCTTCCTACTTTATTTTGCTTTTGCATCATCTTAAAAGTATTCAGTTGTATTTATTACTGCTTGGTGTAACTCATTCTAAGCCTTTTAGTTTAAGCACACGGGCTTCAGACCAGTTGTTTTACATTAAGAAGGTTTGTGGTCTGCACTGTAGTGGCAGAACAGGTAGCTTACATCCTTCTAAGTTGTGAACTGCTGATTGAGGGGTCAGTGTCTGTTATTCTAAAAGTGTATTAATTCTGGTTTAAGCACTTAGGCTTCAGGCCAGTTATTTTAAATTAAGAGGGTTTGTGGTCTGCACTCTTGTGGGAGGAGAGGCTGGACTCTGCCCTTCTGAGCTTGGAATTTCTGGTTAAAGGCTTATAGTGCCTACATATTTGAACTGCTTCTTACTAAAATTGGTACACCTTGTTTGCTGTAGCATAGACTAGATCCAGGCCTGCTGAAAATAGCTTTGTTTGTATAACTTGAGCACTAATCCAGGCATTCTTTAAAGTATTCAATTGTATTTATTACTGCTTGGTAGTAACTTGGTTAAAGTGTAGCTATCATTTTAAGTCTTTTGGATTAAGCACTTGGGCTTCAGACCAGTTGTTTTACATTAGGAAGGTTTGTGGCCTGCACTGTGGTGGCAGGACAGGTAGCTTACATCCTTCTAAGTTGGGAACTGCTGATTGAGGGCTCAGTGTCTGTTATTCTAAAAGTGTATTAGTTCTGGTTTAAGCACTTGGGCTTCAGGCCAGTTATTTTACATTAAGAAGGTTCATGGTCTGCACTCTTGTGGGAGGAGAGGCTGGACTCTGCCCTTCTGAGCTGGGAATTTCTGGTTAATGGCTTATAGTGCCTGCATATTTGAACTGTTTCTTACTGAAATTGGTACACCTTGTTTGCTGTAGCATAGACTAGATCCAGGCCTGCTGAATCTAGCTTTGTTTGTATGCTTGTTGTTTGTTTGCTTGTTATTTCCTGAAACGCTAATTCCACCTAAAATCGGCTTTTCAGCTTCTGTGGATCCCTAGTGATATCTGCATTGCTTACTGTACTTATTTCCTTGCTTCACTTGAAAGAAAGTTACTGTTTGTCATTTTTGCATTTAAGTTACCTGTAACACATTGCATTTAAGTTACCTGGCACTTGCTCACTAAAGCAATTATATAAGTCAGCACTAAAAAATTAAAAGCGCTAGACCCTCACAAACTCCCCTTGAGAACCTTGTTCCCTATTGGCCCTTTTTTTTCAATTATAAAGGAATTGCCAATACTATTCTAGCATGTCCAAAGGCCAGTTGTCAATCTCCTCTCCGGTCCAGCTGGTGAATATGGGAATCTTGAGGCAATGTTACAACTGCCTCATGTACACAGACAACCCTCTCCTCCTCACAACAAATTTCAACACATGTGAGAGATGCAACCATATAGCCAAACTGGAGGCTAAGATCTCTCAACTCAGTACTGGCGTAACCAGTCAGGAGAAGAAGGAAACCACACTCACTACAATTCCAGTCTCACATAGACCTACCACGACAGCAAACCAAACACATAAACACACAAAAACATACTCGGAGGCTCTAAATAAAAATCTGCATAAGCAGCAGAGACCTTCAAAGCAGACACCCAAGCAACCGCTACCCTAAAACAAAACACGTGCAACACATAGCTCACAAAGCCAGTGTGCCGAACAGTCACAGCCCTTAAGGCTAAACAACACACCTGATACACTTGTAATAGGTGACTCTATCGTTAGGCACACTGACGTCCCACTCGCCAGGCTGAACAAGGAGAAGGTCACATTGAGCTGCCTGTCGGGCGCTAGGATCTGCCACATAACACAAGCTCTCAGGTCACTCCAAGGCAAGTACAAATATGACTCAGTCATTGTCCATGCTGGTGTGAATGACCTGAGACGTACCTCCCTGGACTACATGAAAAGAGACATAGAGGAGCTCTCTGAGCATGTAGCCCAGGCCGGTATGACTCTGACCTTGAGTAGCATCTTACCCTCACCAAGAATGATGCCACAATATGAAGACAAGATGATCAATTTCAACAATTGGCTTAAGTATTGGTGTCATTCAAAGGGGATCCAATGCCTGGATGTCATGCTCGACAAGCCACGATGCTTCACTAGATATGGCTTGCACCTGTCACCCCTGGGCTTTCGGATATTGGCAAAGGCTCTTGCTACCCCCATAGTGCCTTTTTTAGGCAAGGCTCAAAAGACAAACCAACCTCCATAGGTATCACAAGGGATAAGAAACTAAGAGTAATGCTACTCAACGCCAGAAGTCTAAACCTCAAGATGCATGCACTCGAAACTCTCCTTAGCATGGAGAACATTGATATCTGTGCAATAACAGAAACCTGGCTCAAGGCTTCCGAGAGCACCCCAGCACTACCAGGTTATACCTCATACCATGCTTTTCGGCCCCAAAACTTGGACGAACCACAAAAGGAGGGGGAGTATCAATATTTGTCAAAGATACCCACACCTCCAGGTTGGTGGCACAGCACGAATCATCAGAGACTATCCATGTGCAACTAACAGTGGGTAAAACTGCCTTCCAGTTTATAGCCTGCTACAGACCACCCTCCCAAACCCAGGAACCCCACTCAGCCTTCCTGAGAACACTGGAAAATATGAAGAACTCTCCAAACACCATTATATTGGGTGACTTCAACTACCCAAACATAGACTGGGAGCATTACTCTAGCTCCAACACCCTAGCCCAAAGGTTCCTAGAATTTATAAACTCAAATGCTATGGAACAACTTGTTACCACTCCCACAAGAGGGGAAAACATACTGGACCTGATCATCACCAACATGGGGACTCTATGCTCCGGACCAGAAGTGTATCCCTCACTGGTAAGATCAGACCATAAACTAATCTCACTGGATATTCACATCCCGACCCCACCCCCTGCCCAGAAAACCACAGTGAAAAACTTCTCTAAAGCAAATTTCACACTCCTCAAAACCGAGGTGAAATCCTTCAAAGCCCCTGGGCCTGTGGAAAATATGGCCCAGACTGCAGAATCCTTTATAAACACATTCTATGAACACCTTCAGGAATGCGTGGATCATGCAATCCCAAATAAAACCAAGACCTAATCCTCCAAAGGCAGACGTCCTGTCTGGTGGACCCCAGCCATAAACAAAATATACAATAGAAGGAGGAAGCTACTACACGATAGAGCAAAATCCCAAAAAGGGAAGGCATCTCTGATCAGTATTAGCAAAAAACTACAGGCACTCATAAAATCGTCTAAGGCCAGCTTAGAGAGAAAAATTGCACAGGACACTAAGGATAATCACAAGGCTTTCTTTAGTTATGTTAGGAACCTGGGTGGAAATTCCCAGATATGCTCAGAACTAGTCCAAAATGACAAAAAATACACAGAACCCACAGACATTGCCAACATCCTAGCTGACAGGTTCAGTGCAAACTTCTCCCCACCAAAAGGGCAAATATCTATCCCAGCAGAGTGCTGCCCCCCAGACATCTCAGATGCTCAGGTAAGAGCCGCCCTCTCCAAAGCAAAAAACACAGCATCAATGGGACCAGACGGTGTCCCGGGCTGCGTTCTACATGAACTCCAAGAAGAGCTAAACCCAAACATAAAACTACTGTTCAATCTCAGCCTTACTACAGGATATGTACCCAAAGAGTGGCGTACAGCAAAAGTGGTCCCTCTCCACAAAGTGGTGCCTCAACGGATCCTGGAAACTATCGCCCCGTAAGCCTGAATAGCTTGGTCTGCAAAGCTATGGAAAGGATCATCATGGACCTCATAAATAAAGATATTGGGGACCTACAAACACTGGATCCTACCCAGTTTGGCTTTGTTAAGGGCAGATCCTGCCTCTTAAACCTGGTCGATTTCTTTGAAACAGTCACCAAGGCCATTGACGAGGTGAAGGTGGGCCACACAGCCTACCTGGACCTCGCAAAAGCCTTTGATACAATACCCCACTCTGGCATTATAGATAATCTCACCAGCTTAAATATAAACCCCTATGTCACTAGATGGTTTTCAAACTGGCTCAAGGACAGAACCCACATGGTTAGAATTGCTGGAGCCATGTCAGACTAAAAACCAGTTACAAGTGGCATCCCACAAGGCTCAGTCCTGGGACCTCTCTTGTTCGGTATATATTTCTCGGAGGTACAGGCCAACACGGAAGGACTGTGGCTGACCAAGTTCGCAGATGACTGCAAACTGGGCGCCATAATCGACTCTCCAGCCGACACAAGCATCCTCCAAAAGGGCCTCATAGAAACAGACAACTGGTGCCAGAGCCATGGCCTCAAGCTAAACACCAAAAAGTGTCTAGTCATCCCCTTTGGCAAAAACAGTGCCCACAAATTACCACATAGGTGGTAATCCATTAAGTACAGAAGAAGTAATTAGGGACCTGGGGACCCAAGTTGATAGCAATCTCTCATTTGACAACCACATGGCCAAAGTGGTTAGAAAAACATTTTATATAGCCCACCTAATCATGAAGGGATTCACATCTAGATCAGGGAGGTCATCGTGCCTCTTTACTCATCCCTCATCAGGCCCATAATTGAGTACAATGCCCCTTTTGGGATGTACCTTACCAGACACCTGCAGCAACTGGAAAGACCCCAAAAGTACCTCACCAAGAGGATCAAAGGGCTCAAACAGATGCCATATGCTGCCCAGTTAAAGAAACTCCAGCTCTACTCAGTGGCATACCGCCTGCTCAGAGGCGATCTGTGCCTGACGTATAAAGCCATGTCCAACCCGGAATTAATGGACATGCTGCACCTCAGAAAATCCACATCCCATCGAGCTACGCGCTCGAGAGGCTTGAACCTCAGCACTGAAATAAATAGGACATGCTGGAGGGACAGATTCATAACCCAGAGGCTCCCTTCACTCTAGAATAAAATCCCAGTGCAGGTTAGGCAGAGTCCCTCATTGACACTCTTCAAGAGGAATCTTGATGAGTGGATGGGAGATCGTAGGTTTACCCCGGGTATCACTTCTGTGTCACTGTTAGACAGAGGCACAGTATACTAACCTCGAAAAAGGGCATAGCAAAATTAATTTAAAATGGGTGGCGAAAGCCAAACACACTCTGGCTAGGCTTATAAATGCCCTAGGGCAAATAGCCTAGTATGAACCTATGAACCTATTATGAATAATGGAAACTTTTCTCAGACTCTTAAAGTGGAATCTTATATATGCAAGTATTTCACATGTATATAGGAGTTTGTTTATTATATATATGATTGTACTGTATTTTATGCACGCCAGTTTGCATTTTATATATATATTTTTCTCAGTGCTCCCCGACCGGATCTTTTAATGTTACCCTATCTATATTCGATCTTACCAAGTTTTGAATTTTGCTAATGTACTCATGTTCTATATAATATTGTCGATTTTATGCTGTTTGAGTTCAGGTCATGGCTGTAAAGGGTCAATAACATAAATAATAAAATCTACCTGAGCTACCACCAACTGAAGTAGATGGGACATCAGAAAAAATATACTAAAGCAATGATTTAAATCGGAATTAATGCAAATAGTAAATTATAAGTACTACTTCATGTTTACAACTAACAGAATGCCTGTTATTTGTACGTGCAGTAAACACATTTTGTAAACAGGAACTGGAACTGAGTCTTTGAGTCCTAGGTTAAGAAGTCCTAATATTTAATTTAAATATCATTTAAATCATGTAGATTATCTGTTCCCAGCCTTAATTGTCATTGTAATTCACAGATTCTAGGGTTATTAGCGATCACCTTCTCTAGTGTCTCAACTGTCCTAGTCCAACACTGGCAGTTATAATTGACCATGTTGTATGCTCAGTACATCAGGGGTATCATTTTTCACTTTTGTGTAGTTGTATTCACAGATGCTGGTGATACATTTCTAGTGTTATTACTAACATAGAAGGCACCACTCACAAGACATTGTGCCACATGTACTACTACAGTGGTTGATGACTGACCAACAGTTGTTCATTAATGAAATGATAAGAAGAAGAATAGTGACCAAATGCATCTGACATGGTCTGAGACCTCACCTGGTTAAAATACGTTTTTCTAGGTGCATTTTTCAGACTTTTATCATTAATAATTACTACGTCATCACTTTGAATTCTGGGCAATTTGTCATACAGAATGATTCCCAAATTATTCATCATCACATTACAAATGTTATTTTGTCTACAGAAGTATCTATGGCAAAAGAAGTAAAAACATCTTTAGTGTAGTTAACAATATTGACAATATTGCCATGTTGTATGGTTTTGAAGCTGTTGTCTTTTTCCCCAGTATATCAGTGCCAACACATCACATTTATATCCCCTATATCAATATATTAGTCAAATAATATATTAGTCAAAAATTGAGAGTGTTTACTGAACACATCACTCTCTGTAGTTAACCTAGATGACTTCATAAGTTGTCTCCATATAACATTTTCCTTTACACTGGGGATCGGCAAGGGCTGGAATGCAAACAGTAATTTGCAAAAGTCAGTTTATGATACATCTTGGATTCAAACTTTTTAGTAACCTTATCTAAACTAATAGTGTTGCCCACATGATCCTCAGTACTGTCTTTAGATGTTATTGTAAGTTTCAGAAATTAATACTTTCATTTAAAATACTAGTAACATATGCAAATTACTTTGGTGCCACCCCACAGGAAGATAAAATAGAAAAGAGTTATTAGAAAGTACTAAGTACAGTAGATTGCATAACACATTCTTGTTTCTAGTTAAGTAATTTGTGAACAGTGCTAAATACTGTCTAATAAATTCAAGTTCTTCTGCTGTCGAAGTCCCGTGTTTTTCTTTTTATGACAAGAATGACACAACTGCATGTTTCCTTGAAGGTAGAACGTATTCCTGATTTACATTATTGCATAACTTTAGTAGGCACAGGACAATTTTTTCATTACACAGTTGTTAAACTTTTACCAGAATGCCATTACTACCTCAATTTACTTTTACCAGAATGCCATTACTACCTCAATTTTTTCTGACAGCTCTTTCTGGCTTAACCTGCAATACATCCTCAATAAAGCTACCTGCAAATTCAAAACTTTATTCAGTTGCAACCCACTCAAGTAATAATCTCTCATCTTCATTCTGACCCCAGGAAACGTGCATCATAAAGGATCTGATGTGTTGTATCATGTGACAGCTGTTTATCTACTTGGCAATATAACCTTGTTATTATCCCGTGTTGCCTTAACTATACCACCAGGGGCATCTGATTGTCAGGTGAATTGTACAAATAATTATCCTTCCAAATCTTACTATAAGATTGCAGTTTCATATCTATCAAATGTTGACTTTCCTCCTTCACATTTTGTATCTGGTTCTGAAACTGTTCCGTTTCTTGACTCTTTTGTCCTACAATTTTTCTTGCTATTTCCATATATTATACAAATCCAACCATCTTGTTTTCCAGTTGCCTACATAAAGTCTAACAACAAATCATATCTTTTTCTTACATTTATCCAGTGTAAAGACAGATAGTTCTTATGGTGATATGAACTCTAATTTCTGATAAATTGCTTGTTTAAAAGTTGAAACAGATATTTTTCTCTTTTTAGCTGCACAACCAGAAATACTGTTTTTCAGTTTAAGCCCTGTTCAAAACTCTACAGGGGTGCATGACTGCTAAAGTGAACAGAATGTGTTATAATCTCCTTTAATAAAAAAAAAAAAATACATGCCCTTCAGTTCTACAAATTTAATCTATTCTTGACCTAGAGTAGAATTTGTCAGAATAATATGTGAAGTAATTTTTGGTGGTATTTAACATCATAAAACCACTTAATTAACATACAGCCTAACATGTGTGCGTATTCTAAGCAGTATAACATTTTAAGTCCCTTATCTTATCAACATTTATAACTGTATTTTAATCCCCCTTAGAGAATCGTCAGTCTGTAGATTGCACCCTGACTGGAGCTTTTCTCCAGCAGGGTTTTAACAAGTAATGCCTGCTAAAAACAAATTTGACGATTCACGGCAGAATATCAAGCTGCCGTGGAGCTCGGACTGAAAAAAACTTAACGGCCACCATAATTTTATGCTCACTAGGCAGAGCTTCTGCTGTTTAGCAAGTGGAAAATAAAAAAATAAATAAATAAAACTAAAAACATAAGTGTTTGTGTTTTTATGTCTGTGTATGTGTGAGTGTATTGGTACATGTAAATGATAGCAAGATCAATCGAGCCATTACTTTACACTCGCTAAGCAGCACTTTTGCTGTTTAGCGAGTGTAAAAACAAAATATAACAGAAAAAAGTATGTGTGTGTGTGTGTGTGTGTGTGTGTGTGTGTGTGTGTGTGTGTGTGTGTGTGTGTGTGTGTCTATTTGAGTGTGTGTGTGTTTATGTTTCTGTGTGTATGTGTCTATTTGAGTGTGTGTGTGTTTATGTTTCTGTGTGTATGTGTGTGTGTGTGTGTGTGTGTGTGTGTGAATGTGTGCTTGCATTCATGAAAGCAAGGTTTGTGATTGCGAAAGTGAGAGTGAAGAGTGAGAGTGATCGACCACTGGCAGCCACAGCACTGAGGACGTTTATGTACCTCTCACCTTTTAGATCAAGTTAACTGGATAAAACCTAAAATAAAGTGTGAACAAAGGCTCAAAAACAGGAACATATTCCTGTTAAAAAAATCACAAAGTCGTTCAGTAATAGGACTTGTGTTCACATGCATTTTCTGAAGTGCGAGTGTGTTTGTGTTTGCATGTGTGTGTGTGTGTGTGTGTGTGTGTGTGTGTGAGACGGAAAGACAGTGAGATAGATGTACCAGTGGCAGCAGCAGTTAAAAGGTTTGCATACCTCTTGACCTTTTAGCTCAAGAAATCTGGATAAAGTCTGAAATAAAGGGGGAACAAAAGCTCAAAAATGGGAACAGATTTTAAATGCTGTACTTATAAAAATTACAAAGTAAGTTAAATAACAGGATTTGTGTTAACATGAATTTTCTGAAGGAAATAAAAGTTTTAAAGTCAAATGTATGTCATTATTTAGTGACTTCAATCCCCAATGACTGGCAAAAAACACACATTTTAAGAGTAAGAGACCAAAAAACTAAAGTAAATATCTAGATATTTTTGTAAAATTATATATCTTGGATGTAAAATGCTTTGTCTAACACCATTTACATATACTACAGCAACTTTGAAACAATAGGCAGAGGAACTATTCTACATTAAAAATATATTAAAAAATAATATAGTAATAAAAATATATAAAGAAGTAAGTAAAGCACAACAGTTTTATAGACAGACCATTCTCTAGGTGCAATAATGCCCTCCAGGGTGTGTGTTATTGTCTAACTAACACCCTTCCAGGGGTAGAATCCCTCCACCTCTGGCATCGGCCTTGAGAACACCCCTGGGCGAGTGTTATATACACAATAACACACAACCTGTCGAGCATTATACCTTGCATAAACAGTGATGCTCCTTCATTATCAGCCCCTCATGTTCTCATTGAATTCCATTGTGTAGTCCTCAGTGGCATATAAACACTACAAAGAGTCGCTCTTCTCTCTCCAAAATAACACTTCACCCCCCCCCCCCACTGCAACAATCCATCCCATCAACCAGTATACCCCACCTCAAAACAGCAGTTACAACCAAAAGTATCACCCTTGTAATATGTTCTACTTGACATGAGGAGGCAGACTCATTAGACCTTTCAGTAAAGCAGTATGCTTTTGTGCTTGCAAGTGCATTTCCTACAAAGCTACTTTCCATGATGCTTGACAATGCAAGTAACCAATTACAAGCTGTAATCAGGCCATTCAAGTTCAAAGAAATAAAACTCATCCATTCTCAGATATAGTGACTCCTTACACATTTCTTCCATCCAAGCATTTAACAGTAACAACCCTGTGAGGTCTCAAATAATTTGACACGTACATTCCAACAATGTAAAAAAAGTTGCATCTTTTATGAGGTTTACTATTAAAATACCGTCGCTCACATTGCTGTAATTTAGAATGTCTAACAACATCTTGGGGAATTATCAGCTGCTTGAGTCCGTATGTCAGAAGTTGAAAATGCAGAAAGAATGGCCTATTTGCAAATTTAAATGGCGCAAATACGTATTCACAATTAACATGCGCTGAAAACATGCGTAATGTGTCTTCACACTCCCAATAGCAATAAGCGCGGTGTATAAGTAATACATGCTGCATTAATAACTGTATATACGTTACTGTGGAATATTATTCCTGTGGAATAGTAAAAGCACTGAAAACGGTAAGTATAACTGAAAGGATTGCTGTACCATGATACAAATGTATTTATGTTCATTTTAGTGTTCTATTGCCATATGTTAACACACATAATGCCTGCAGCCAGAAGTAGTAGAATAGTATTGTATATGTCCCATGTCCGCACTATGAGAAGACTTTTTTAATTTAAATTGTATTGTTCAATTCTAGTTTGTAATTTAATATTACGGCAGAGAAAAACTCAGGGAATGCACTTGGAGTGGATGGAGATGCTTACACAGCTGTCACGTCACAGAAGGGCCGTTGGATATTGATGGCTACCAATATTACTTGCAGAAAAGCACAGTAAATAGGAAGTATTCGTGTGTACAATGAAAAGTACACAGAAATGTAGGGGCTGGTGCATTACAGAGGCAACGGATAGTGGTGAGAAATTAATAAGTACTGACCATTTTCATGGTCCAGATGTTATAAAGTAGAACATTGCAGGGTTCGGGAAAAGATAAAACGGAGAGTTGAACAGACACTGGAGGATCCATGCAGGATTGTTTCTGAAGTGCTAGCTAGCACTTCTACTGATGTTGTAACAACTATGGCCAACACGGACGCCTTGAAACAGTGTGTACGTAGGCTTAGGAGGAAAAACTGTACGCTACCTAAAGTAGACTTGTCCTTGTTAAAAGACCTCACAGCAGATATGTTACCTTTAAAACAGGGGCAGTTTATTATCACACATAGTGTGTTAAGGAGTCATACTTGTGATGTTATTAAAACAGGGACAGTTTATTATCACACATAGTGTGTTAAGGAGTCATACTTGTGATGTTATTAAAACAGGGACAGTTTATTATCACACATAGTGTGTTAAGGAGTCATACTTGTGATGTTATTAAAACAGGGACAGTTTATTATCACACATAGTGTGTTAAGGAGTCATACTTGTGATGTTATTAAAACAGGGACAGTTTATTATCACACATAGTGTGTTAAGGAGTCATACTTGTGATGTTATTCTGACTACTGACGTTAATTTACATATATTATGTGCCTCTGACTTTATATTGGCAGATGGTACATTTCCTCTAAGTACGAAAGCGAGTGTACTCAGTGCTTTGACTTTGGAAGGTAGTGGACACAGAAAAGTGGTGACTGTTGTTTATGGTATTCTACCATCAAAGTGTGAAGAGTGTTATGATCAGTTTTGGAGTACATTGTTGACTGTTTGTGGTGAGTTTGAACTACAGTTAAAACCTAACATGATCCTTAGCGATTTTGGAAAAGGAGCTGTGAACAGTATAATGAAGCACCTTCCTCATAGTATTTCTAAGGATTGCTGCCGGTTACATTTTTTGACAAATTATGTGGAGGCAGATCCAGAAGCTTAATATTACAGCATTATATGGTAATGACACACAGTTTGTTTTGCTATGCAAGCAAATTCCTGCATTGGCATTTAAACGTACAGAGCATGCCCTGGAAACATTAAATTCTATCCGAGAAGCTTTAGGCGAAAAAGGTGCACCATTATGTGAGCTTTTTAAAAATAACTACATCCTAGGTCAACTTCATCGCTGTGGTATGAGTGGTTGTACTTCTGAAAGGCAACCACCACTATTTGACATGTCTTTTTGGAATCATGCAGATACCTGTACTCAGGGATACCCTGGGAGTCAGAATGCAGTGGAAGGTTGGCATTGCCAGATGGAGTTTACTTGGTAAAAAACAGTTGTACATTATGGATGTTTTACCTGCTATTTGTCTTGAATAAAATCACTTGGAGGACCATAAAAACAAAATGTTATGCTGTGTCCCTTCCTCTCCTAAAAAGCGTAGACTCACTGAGAAAGAAGAAATGTTATAACGTTTACTAGCTAAATGTGATGAATTTACACTACCGGTATTTGTTCAATTAATGGCACATCATTGCTCCTTTTAACACAATAACATTTACTTCCTGTTGGTGAAACTTTTGCTTAATTTAGTTCTCATTATATGTGTAAAACTTGTCTAACTGGTTCTGCTTAAGTACATGCGCCGTAAACAGACAGACAGGGACTTCCGGGAACACTATTTCACATTGGAAGTTGGAGTTTTACTAGTTGTCACTGTATAATATTTACATCATGCTTTCACCATACTAGGTGTTAAATTTTGGTGTATTGTTGTGCACGCTACTTTTGGATGTCACAGCAGTATTATTTACTTTGAAAATCACGCCACATTTCGGATATGAGGTGATTGCTGTAACATGTTGAATTCGACATTTTCAACAATTACATCCGATTTTCGACATTTCAAACATTTGGAAATGAGAAAATTCGGCCATACAGTTCGACTTTTAATTACAAATTTATTCCAATTTTCAAAATTATAATAGTAAACCTTTTATGATACTAGTTATATATTAAAGACAATTACATTCATGTCCTGTTTTTGAAAAGGAACAAGTGTTGTACTAGGTTTTGATTTTAAAATTGCCCTTCAGTTTTCCACCCCTACTGCCACCATTTACCTGTAGCCTTGTCCAAATATAATAGCTCATAGTACTAAACCATAACAACCCTTGCTTTTAGCAGTACAGTTAATTGATATACAAACATAACATCATAATTCTAGAGGGTCAAACCATATAGCCATGATTATAAAAAGAATAAAATAAACCCAAGGATACTACTGGCACTTGTCAGCTACTTTAACTGTTCAGAGAGATGTATGTCTGTAAATATGAGGTCTGTGTCTTGAAAAGAGATACCTCTAATATCATCAACTATGACCTACACCAGAGACCATTTACTGCATACAGTATATTCACCATCATCCTCAGTCTTTAAGAATGAAGGACCAACTCAGCATATCATGTAAATAATTTTACATTCAAAATGGCCTATCCCAAAACTGAGTAGACATAGATTAACTTTGCCTAGTTCCAGTGTTCTCTCTCCAAAGTTCAGTCCAGTACCCAAATTCATACCCAAGAATTCTCCAGGAACTGTGTCCCAAAATAACATCCTCAACAGTCATGTGATATGACCACTTACTTTTTGACAGTTTCTGCTTCTGTTCTGGCCTGGACCTAGGTATTAAAACTGGCTCCTGGTGCATCAGTCTTTGCAGCACCATGACGTGACTTCCATTTCAGTTTTCTGGACTAGTCAACTCCATGGATGAGGCCTTTTTCACAACTGCATTGTTAACATGTACATTACATCCACCTTGGTTCAAAAGATTATAGTCCCTGACTCCAGAATTTCCAGTAAATCTTCAAAAGTCTTAAACCGTCTTAGAAAATTCAGTTCAGAATGCTGAGTATCGAATATGAAACTTCACCTGCTTTAGAGAATCAGCAACCCAGACTGTGATCTTTTATGGGTCGGCAGACTATAAACATCCTTAAAATGTATTTTATCCCAAAATAAATGCCTTATTAAGATGCCATAGCAAGCTCACAACTATTACGTCGTGCCAGTTTGACGTTTCTTCAGTCACTGAAGGTGTTTTTGTGATGAAGCTCACAACTGATCCTTCACCCTAAATGATTTGAATCTATCATCTAATACCTGCCTTTTTTAAAGAAAATCTTTAAAGTTATATTTGGCAGAAACAAAGAACACACCTATTTTATTACTTTAGCTGCAGTTAAGAATGGATTCTTTATCATGCTTGTTCTTTCTAACTACATTAGAAAGTCTTGCCTTTTTAAAACAAGTAAATGATTGCTTTATAAATTGATTTTCATTCATATTCTTCCTCTTCAATTAAAATAAATAGAAAAATACACGGGTTTGAAATCAAAAAGGTCAAGAGGTAAGGCTAAGCCCCCTTTTCCTTGGTTTACTTTTAACACCAACCTTTTTTAAACACCTATATTGAATTATAACTTGTGACATAGGCAAATTTACATTTATATAAAAGTAACAAAACTGTATTAACAAGTTCATATTTACAAACATTATACTTCACGTATATTACTATATATCTTATAACCTAATCAGCATTACATAAAGTGTTCAATTCCTGCCCTCTTTTTTGTAAACTAGAAACATCTTTATTAAACCATCACTTATGACATAGGCAATCATACATGAAATACATAATAAATAAAATAAATAATAAATAAATAAAATACATAATACATAATACATTCATAAATGAAAACAAACCACACAGACACAGTCCTAGTTGCAAGCATTTTACCACACACACACACACACACACACACACACACACACACACACACACACACACACACACACACACACACACACACACACACACAATCCCTTCCTTCCACCTTCTCAGAAACTCTAATTCAGATGGTCTTCCATTGAGCTCTGTCTTCCTGCTCTACCATTTACCATTTTCTCTTTCAACATCTTGGCTTCCAGTTGCAAACTAATATTTTCATGTATAAGATCCTCTCACCAGGGCAATAGTTGTGCAAAGGCTGTAGCATATGAGATCATGGCCTGCATCATTTCTATTTCTTGTTTATTCAACAAAACTATAAATGTGTCAAAGCTGTCTTTTGTCACATTGACTCCCACCAATATGTACATCTGTGGCACTAATGACCACATTTAAATTTACAGGAGGTATGTACATCTGTGGCACTAAAGACCACATTTAAATTTACAGGAGGTATGTACATCTGTGGCACTAATGACCACATTTAAATTTACAGTAGGTATGTACATCTGTGGCACTAATGACCACATTTAAATTTACAGGAGGTATGTACATCTCTGGCACTAATGACCACATTTAAATTTACAGAAGGTATGTACATCTGTGGCACTAATGACCACATTTAAATTTACAGGAGGTATGTACATCTGTGGCACTAATGACCACATTTAAATTTACAGTAGGTATGTACATCTGTGGCACTAATGACCACATTTAAATTTACAGGAGGTATGTACATCTCTGGCACTAATGACCACATTTAAATTTACAGGCGGTATGTACATCTGTGGCACTAATGACCACATTTAAATTTACAGGAGGTATGTACATCTGTGGCACTAATGACCACATTTAAATTTACAGTAGGTATGTACATCTGTGGCACTAATGACCACATTTAAATTTACAGGATGTATGTACATCTGTGGCACTAATGACCACATTTAAATTTATAGGAGGTATGTACATCTCTGGCACTAATGACCAGATTTAAATTTACAGGAGGTATGTACATCTGTGGCACTAATGACCACATTTAAATTTACAGGAGCATCAGTCACTTACATGGCCTCTTTATTCACACAGTTGACTAACATATCCAATCTTCAATGAGGAACTAGTTATTTTTCTGAGATCTGCTTCGATTATTCGCCAAGTTTTATCATAGGAGCCAATTTTCACATCATGTGTATTGTAAACAGAGCAACTTCCTTCAAAGACAGCATAAAGGTACAGTTTTATCACATGTCAAAGGAAGCTGTCAGGGCAGCATTTTCTCATTATTGTAGAACCAATGGGGCTACAGAAGCTACAAAGAAAGTGTCCAATAAAACATCCAACATGGGGGAACTGCAGTAGGATGGGGTGAATCAATCAACAAGAGCTCATAGTACCTCTTTTGGACATCAGAAACATGAGAACAATCTCATTTAAAAATGCTCCAGCTTGTGTACCACAGTATTCCTAAAGGATAATTATTCCATAGGGGAATCTGGAGAAAGATAATCCTCATCCTCAGACTCTAAATCAAGATGGGAATGAAGTCAAGAAGAGTAAATCAAAGACTCATCCCTAGAATCTGAATCTAGCACTTCATCAGAGGACCCAGACTCCTTATAACATTTAGAAGGTGTAGAGGACCAAGGAACGAAAGAAGGTACACACAAGCTTTTAGAAGGCTTTAAAGCCATGAGAGCTTTAAAAAAGCCCTGTTTGAAATCCCACCATTGCTTGTGATGATCCTTTGCCACAGTAGCCACATGTCTGTTCTATTTTGTTTTCAGGGGAACATCAGCTTTAACAAAACTATGAGGTTCATTAGGAGTACCAGGGACTTCCTCCCTAAGTAGTGTCTGGGGAATCTTCCTAGACCTCTCTTATATAATCAGCCATGGTTCCCCCTCCTCATCTGCAGCAGACATAGGCACAGCCTCGGTGGCTGTGTGAATATGTAGTTCCGTGCTGGCCTCCAACTGGGTTGCAGCAGAGGGAGTCGATGCTGACACCGGACAGTACTTGGGTTCTTCATCCAACCTGATAGAGACATCTGGAGGAGGCTGGACAGCTACAGACTTGATGCCTGCCTTCTTAGTCTTCTTTTTAAATGATGATGGAACATAGGGGTGGGTGGACTTAGAAGCTGTGGTACCCTAGGCCAAAAGCTTCAAACACTGATTCTCCAAATAAATAGAGGGGGGAAGACAGATGACTGCAGAGAGTCCTCGGAACAAACGCCTGACAAATATCACACTGGGTATGGTTGTGAGCAGCACCTAACATAAAACACACTTGTGTCTATCTTTATAGGTAATCTGCCTTTCACATTTTCCCTTTCTGGAATACATGTCAAATGATAAAACCATGAAACAGAATGAATTATATTGTCAAGGCTCAGTAGCTGAAACAACTTTGTAAATGACCTGCAGACTGAATTAAAAAAAAAGTGTTTGGACTGGTGGCAAAGAAGTTCTCTGAGAATTAGGCGCTTGTAAATCACTTATGTACCTTACACCTTGAAAACAGGACATATGTCCTTTTCCTGAGCAAATAATATAATTTTATATTTTCCTTAGCAAAAAAAAAATGGAATTCTCTTCCTTCCACTCAAAGGACCTGTGCAAACTTTGAAAACTTTAAATCTCAGTTACATTCCTACCTTTAGTCTAACAGAAAATGCAACTGCATTCTTTCCACCTAGTCCTATAATTCTCTCTCCACCTCTAAACCCCTCTCCAGCTATGATTACTAGCCTCTCTAGCTATGATCTATAGGCTACCACACATATGTACATATTGTAAATATCAAATTTGTTCCATGTACCTAAGGAATTACAACTGCTCTCTAGCATGAAACATAATTATAAATTGTTCTTCTTTTCTATATTGTATCTGTATCTAAACTTTGTAACATGGAGCTTTTTTCCCCGGGCCTCCACTGAAAACGGGCTCCCTGAGGGCAGTGGACATCCCCGGTCATCAAACTGGAAATAAATAAATAATAATATGTCTAACGTACTGCACTTGGAAGAAGATAAGGCTTTTCTATGTTGGCTGGACCTTCGGCTTTCTTCAGCAGAATATCCTATCTGTGAAGAATACTGCAACATTGATATGGCAGGACAACACTATGTATTCTATACACATAAGCATATTACATCAGCATACACTCATACCTCTCAACTGCACAGATTTTCGCAGAATGTCCAGATTTTAGTCTCATATTTTTCTCTGTTCCTCATAGAAATTTTGTATTTATGACAGACAAATCACTGGGTTGATCTAAGGATTAAAGTCACTAAATAATGACATACATTTGAGTTTCAGACTTCATATCCTTCAGAAAATGCATTCTAACACAAATCCTGTTATTCTAGCAACTTTCAATGTTTATAAGAGCATTATTTAAAATATGTCCCTATTTTTGAACCTTTGTCCCCCATTCTGTCAGGCTTTGTCCAAATGTCTTGTGCTAAGAATTTGAGAGGTATTCATATTGCTCTCTCTCTCGCTCTCGCTCTCTGTCTCTCTCTCTCTCTCTCTAACACTCACACACACAAAAACACATGCATGCACACACACATACTGTTATCTATGACCATTAAAAAGTCATGCATTTGAAATAATTAAATATTAAAAGTTAGCACCAACATGTTGTATAAGAAAGCAATGGCAACCTGCCAAGCAGTCAGTCAATAACTTCTGCATATTTGTTGTACTTCTGGATAGCTTACATGGGTAAAACTAGCACAAAGATGCAGTACAATATATGTGCAATGGATAACACTCTGAATGATTTATGAGACAAACAAAGACTTCTCTGTACACTCTAGCTACTGTTAAAGAGCTAAATGAAGTGTGTAGTTACCCTTAATTGCATATTTGTTGTACTTCTGAATAGCTTACATGGTTAAACTAGCACAAAGATACAATACAATATATGTGCAATGAATCACACTCTGAATGATTTATGAGACAAAGACTTTTCTGTACCCTCTAGCTACTATTAAAGAGTTAAATGAAGTGTGCAGTTACCCTTAATTACATTACTTTGTATTTAGTTTCCAGTTACACTTCATTCATTGCTTACACTGTGTAAACCCTGCTTATGTTACTGATTATTAACCTTGTAGCAGAACTGACAGTTTTAACCAAAGGCTTTCTTTGAAGCATGTCACTGCACTTAAAGGCTCTGTATACATGATATTCTGCGAAGCTGACAGAAACTTGGAGGCATGCCAGATTTTAGCAGCTGTTGTCCATTAAGTATGTGATTGACTTTCCCACCAATCAAAAGGGAAAACAGCTGCTTAGATTATGTGAGCAGAGTGGATGAGAGGTGTTGACTTCAACTCTTAGCTGAGATATATAAGTATCCTGTTTTTTTTTTTGATTATTTATACAGTTTATTGTTTCTAGCAATTTATATAAACCACTTTTATTGTAATCTGCACGGGTAACTGATTTGTTTGCAGTTAAAAGCATTCTGTATCTTTACAAATCTTTATCTGTTTAAAAACTTTCATTTTGTGGCTTTCTGTAGTGCTTTCTTGAATTAGCCGAAGCTTTTCTTTACCTTCGCTAGATTGTATTAATTGGCTGCAGGCTAGTAGGGGCTGGTTCTTTTGTGTTTTTGTAAAAAAAAAAAAAAGTTGTTCTTCTGGTATTTATGCCCTAACTTTGAGAGAGTCTCTGTCTATACACACTGAACAGAGTGGATGAGAGGTGTTGACTCCAACTCTTAGCTGAGATATATAAATGTCCTGTTTTTTTTCGATTATTTATACAGTTTATTGTTTCTAGCAATGAATATATAGCACTTTTATTGTAATCTGCACGGGTAACTGATTTGTTTGCAGTTAAAAGCATTCTGTATCTTTACAAATCTTTATCTGTTTAAAAAAACTTTCATTTTGTGGCTTTCTGTAGTTTATCCCCACTCGCCCTCCCTGTTGGTGTCTTGCTGTTATACTTGGTGACTTTGCAGTTGCCCACTCCTACTGTAGATCTGATCTGTGACACTCCTCCCAGTCTAGTGTCATTAGCTCATTCTACCTAATACAGAGAGAACATTTGATAAGGACTTCTGTTTCTCCTTTTTCCCTTTCAAAAAAAAAAAAAAAAAAAAAAAATGCCTGAATTTCCTTATGTTCTGACTGTGCTTCTCAAACATTTTGGAAATATAGAGTATATTTTAGAGAATTTATTATAACTGTAATTGCCTTAATATTGCTACAACTCAAGTGCTCTAGGTTGCACTGCATCTGAAGTGTTTGTGTGTTTTAGCTGCTTTTCTGTATATATAGACTTCTCTGTATATGTAGACTAGCTACTTATTCTGCTGTATTACTGCCTCTTAAATCGTTTTTCAGTTGTGCACTTGCCTTACTTCATTTAAAAAGTTTTAAATTGCTAATTTTGTAGAGTTTTAATTGCATTTACTGTTTAGGACTACACACTCAAGTGTGTTAGCATTTTCTGCGTTTATTTACTGTATTATTGCATTGTTTAGCCTGTTTCGACAAAAAATATATATATACTGTCTTGTTTGCTCATTTCCCACCTTTTCTAGCCAGTCCATATCCCAGGCTTTGCTTGTCTCAGGACTTTATTTTCTGTGCTCAGAGCTATCCGGACCTTGCTGTGGTAGAGGGAAGTCCTACTGCTTACCAGTGGGATTGGTGAGCATTGTACTGCCTATCTAACACTAGAGGAGTGGTTTCCAGTTCTGAAATTGTAATTTTATTAGCCTTTTTGGGCTGATTTCTATCCCTTTCAACTTTCTGGCTTAAAAACGCGTGTGTTTGCACATTTTTCACATCGTGCAGCACTGCGAGGCTACCATTAAACTATTCCAGGTGCCAGAAAGTCTGCTCTTCAAATTTTCCCTTAAAACTAGCTGGTTTCTCAGTAGTAGCACTAAATTCTGAACCCCTGTGACTAGCATTTGCTCTAGAACCTGCTGGAAAGCACTAGGAAGCCTGAAACTGATACAAGCACTCAGCTCTCCTTGTCAATAAGGAGAAATAAATCATAGACACTAAACAGCCTACAATTGCAAAGTACATTGGAAAGGTAAGGGAAAACAGCACTTAAACTTTACAAAAAAGCACCTAAACAGGCATGTCCAAGGGTCAGCTTCTGGTGATTTCTCCTGTCCACCAGGTGAATCTGGGCATACTGGTGCAATGTGGCAACTGCCTCATGTACACAGACAATCCTTCCTCCTACCACCCAACACTACAACTTGCGAGAGATGCACTTACATAGGCAAACTTGAAGCAAAGCTCTCTCCGGTCAAGAATGTGCTAGACAGTCAAGAGGAGAAGGTTAACACCTGCATTACACCTCTAGCAACTTATAGCCCTTCAAAACCCACACCATCAACACCCACACATAGCAACACTAAACCCACATATGCGGAGGCCCTTAACATTAACCTGCCCAAGCAACAAGGACCTCCGAAGCCGAAACGCAAGCAAACACCAGTCACAACCAAAGTGACACATAGCTCACAACACCAGTGTGCCACCCAACAACAGCCCCTAAGGCAAGACAATGTACCTAACACTTTAGTCATAGGTGACTCTATAGTCAGGCACACTGATGTCCCGCTCACCAGGCTGAACAAGGAGAAAATTACAGTCAGCTGCCTATCAGGTGCCAGGATCCGCCACATAACGCATGCACTCAAGTCACTCCACAACAAGAACAAATATGACTCTGTCATTGTCCATGCTGGAGTGAATGACCTGAGACGTACCTCCCTGGACTACATGAAAAGAGACATGGAAGAGCTCTTGGATCATGTGACCCAGGCAGGTATGACCCTAGCCCTGAGTAGCATCCTGCCTTCGCCCAGAATGATACTACAGTATAAAGACAAAATGATTGACTTCAACAATTGGCTAAGCTTCTGGTATCATACAAAGGGGATCCAGTATTTGTCTGACTGGGAAGACATCATCAACAAACCACAATGCTTTGCCAGAGATGGTCTGCACCTGTCCACCCTGGGATTCAGGTTACTGGCTAAAGCTGTTGCCACCCCTATAGTGTCTTTTTTAGGCAAGGTTCAAAGGATAAAACCACAACCGTAACAGATACAAGCATGCAAAATCTGAAGGTAATGCTACTCAATGCTAGAAGTCTAAACCTCAAAATGCACACTCTCGAGGCACTCCTAAAAATGGAGAACATCGATATCTGTGCAGTGACTGAGACCTGGTTCAAGGCTCCAGAGAGCACCCCTGCAATACTAGGTTACAATTCTTACCACACTTTTCGGCCACAAAACCAAGACCAAAACACTAAAGGTGGAGGAGTGTCCATATTCACCAAGGATATTCACACCTCCAGGCTAGTTGCCCAGCACAATGCATCTGAAATTCTCCAGGTGCAACTAACGCTAGGTAAGACTGCAATCCAAATTGTAGCTTGCTGCAGATCCCCCACCATACCCCAAGATTCTCACTACACCTTCCTAAACATACTGTAAAATATTAAGATACAACCAAACACCCTAATACTGGGTGATTTTAACTATCCTGCCATTAATTGGGAAAACTACTTGGGTACCAACTCCTTTTCCCAACAGTTCTTGGAACTTATAAATTCCAATGCCCTGGATCAACTAATCCATTGTCCCACCAGGGGCTCCAATATCCTAGACCTGGTCATTACCAACATGGGAGACAGATGCTCCACACCAGTGGCCACCCCCTCATTGATAAGATCTGACCATAAGCAAATCACCCTTGACATCCACATCCCACCCCCACCCCCCAGTAAGGAAACCTCCTTAAAAAACTTCTCCAAAGCCAACTTCATGCTACTGAAGTCAGAAGTGACAAACTTCACAACACCTACGCAGATGGGATCTGGAAGTTCGACTGCAGAATCCTACACTAAGGCACTGTACGAGCACATCCACTCGTGCATGAATTGTGCCATCCCAAATAGAACCAAGATGATCTTCTCCAAAAAAAGGAAGCCAATCTGGTGGTCCCCTCATATAAACAAACTGTACAACAGAAGGAAGAAACTGTTGCAGAAAAGCGGAAAATCCCAGGATGCAAAAAACTCCTCACCAGCCTCAGTAAGAGGCTGAGATCCCTCATAAAATCTTCAAAAGCTAGTTACGAAAATAAAATTGCCAAAGATTCCAAAGACAACCACAAGGCATTCTATAGTTATGTCAAGAATCTAAATGGCAATGCTCAGATCTGCTCTGAGCTACAACAGAATGTCATTAAATATACTGATCCCAAGGATATTGCCAATATCCTGGCAGATCGATTTAGTGCCAACTTCATCCCCTCTCACCCCCTAAAGGGCCCATCTCAATACCAAAGATTGCCAAATTCCGATAATCACAGCGACACAGGTAGAAACAGCACTCATCAAAGCTAAGAATACAGCATCCATGGGACCAGATGGCATCCCAGGCTGTGTACTACATGAACTACAAAATGAACTGGCTCCCCACCTAAGTGTCCTGTTTAATCATAGCCTCACCTCAGGCTTCATGCCCACTGAGTGGCGCACAGCTACAGTTATCCCGCTCCACAAGGGAGGATCCACCTTGGATCCCGGGAACTATCGTCCTATCAGTCTGACAAGCCTGATCTGCAAGGGCATGGAGCGCATTATCATGGAACTTATAAACAAAGACATTGGCAACCTTCAAACACTGGACCTCACCCAGTTTGGGTTTGTGAAGGGCCGATTTTGTTTCCTTAATCTGATTGACTTCTTCAAATCAGTCTCCAGAGCTGTGGATGAGGATAAGGCAGTCCACACAGCCTATCTGGACCTCTTCAAGGCCTTCAACACCATCCCTCACTCTGGAATCATAGATAAACTTACTAAGCTGGGCATAAATCCCTATGTCACTCGATGAGTTGCCAACTGGCTTACTGACAGAACCCAGACTGTAAAAGTAGCAGACTCTGAATCCAGCTCCAGACAAGTGACAAGTGGAGTACCTCAGGGTTCAGTCCTGGGACCACTCTTGTTTGGCATCTACTTCTCTGAAGTACAAGCCAACACTAAGGGACTCTGGCTAACAAAGTTTGCAGATGACTGCAAACTGGGAGCCATTATAGAATCCCCAAATGATGTGGATATTCTACAAAAGGGCCTTACAGAAACAGGTGCCTGGTGCCAGAGCCATGGGCTCAAGCTTAATGCCAAGAAATGTATAGTTATCCCCTTTGGAAAAAAACATGTACCCATGAACTACCACATAGGTGCTAGGACACTAAGCATTGAAAGTGTGATGAGATACTTAGGGACACAAGTGGACAGTGGTCTCAGTTTCGATAACCACATCATTAGAACAGTCAGGAAATCCTTCTATGTGGCACACCTCATCACTAAGGGCTTTTCATCCAGAAAAAAAGAGGTCATTGTCCCACTGTACTCATCCCTGGTATGTACCTCACAAGACATCTGCAACAGCTGGAAAGGCCACAGAAGTACCTCACTAAAAGAATCACAGGCCTAAAGCAGATGCCATATGCTGACCGTCTAAAAAAACTCCAGCTATACTCTGTGGCATATCGTCTACTCAGAGGCGATCTCTGCTTAACATACAAGGCCATGTCAATCCCTGAGCTGTTGGACATGCTCCACTTAAAGAAATCCCAATCCCTCAGAGCCACACGCTCCAGGGATCTAAACCTTATAATCACAATGAACAAAACATGCTGGAGGGATAGGTTCCTGACCCAGAGACTCCCTATACTCTAAAATAGACTGCCCATACATGTCAAGCAGAGCACCTCATTGGCCCTCTTCAAAAGGAACCTTCATGATTGGATGGGAGATAGGAAATTCACCCCAGGTATCATGTCAGTCACCCTGCTAGACAGGGGCCGAGAGAAGTAAATATTGTGGGAAGAAATTTCCAGGGAATTGTTATGGCTAGGCTTGCATAGGCTTTAGGGCCGATAGCCTAGTACCAACCTATGAACCTATGACCCTATATCCAATTGCACTTTACATTTGCAGTGGTGCCTTTGAAATGATCCACATAATATAAATTGTAAGAGGATGTCTCAGAGCTTTAAAATTCAATAAAACTGCCTTCTTATTTAGTTATTTTTGTTGTTGTTTTTGGTAACCAGATAAACTTTATTCTATAGTCTTAGGTTTGAGCCTGTGTTTGCACTTGCATACTGCATGATTCAGGAAGTGTTCCCAGGTCATCACTCTACAATGAGTTCAAGGCTTAGCAGCCTTAGCTGGTTAACAGATATTGCCAACATACTGGCTGACAGGTTCAGTGCAAACTTCTCCACCCCTCCCCCCCAAAAGGAGAGATATCTATACCAGAGGATTGTAGCCCCCCAAACATCTCCAACGCCCAAGTGAGAACTGCTCTCTCCAAGGCAAAAAACACAGCATCCATGGGACCAGATGGTGTCCCCGGCTGTGTGCTCCACGAACTCAATGAGGAATTAAACCCGCAGTTAGGACAGCTGTTTAATCTTAGCCTCACCTCAGGATACGTACCCAAGGAGTGGCGCATAGCGACTGTGGTCCCACTTCACAAGGGCGGTGCCTCCACCGACTCTGGAAATTACCGTCCCATTAGCTTGACAAGCCTTATCTGCAAAGCCATGGAGAGGATCATAATGGAACTCATAAATAAAGACATAGGGAACTTGCAGACTTTGGATCCAACCCAGTTTAGCTTTGTCAAAGGCAGATCATGCCTTTTAAACTTGGTTGACTTCTTCGAAACAGTCACCAAGGCCATTGATGAGGGCAAGGCAGTCCATACAGCCTACCTCAACCTGGCAAAGGCTTTCGACACAATACCCCACTCAGGTATCATCGAAAAACTCATCAGCTTGAATGTAAACCCATACATCACAAGATGGGTTGCAAACTGGCTAAGTGACAGAACTCACAGGGTCAGAGTTGCTGGCGCCATGTCAGACTCAAAGCCTGTCACAAGTGGTGTCCCACAGGGCTCAGTCCTGGGACCACTCTTGTTCGGCATCTACTTTTCTGAAGTACAAGCAAACACAAGAGGGTTATGGCTGACAACGTTTGCAGATGACTGCAAACTGGGCGCCATAGTCAAAAACACATCTGACACAGATATCCTTCAGAAGGGCCTCACAGAAACGGATAACTGGTGCCAGAGCCATGGCCTAAAGTTAAACGCCAAGAAATGCATAGTCATACCCTTCGGGAAAAACAAGGTTACCCCTAGCTACCATATAGGTGGCAATCCACTGAGCACAGAAGAAGTCATCAGGGATCTGGGGACCCAGGTTGACATTAACCTTTTGTTTGACACTCATGTTGCCAAAGTAGTTAGAAAAACCTTCTACATTGCCCACCTGATCATGAAGGGATTCACATCTAGATCTAGGGAGGTCATCGTCCCCTGTACTCATCACTCATTAGACCTATGATTGAGTACAATGCCCCATTCGGAATGTATCTGACCCGACACCTGCAGCAGCTGGAAAGGCCCCAAACGTTCCTCACCAAAAGGATAAAGGGTCTCAAAAATATGTCTTATGCTGCCCGACTGAAAGAACTCCAGCTGTATTCAGTCGCATACCGCTTGCTCAGAGGTGACCTGTGCCTGATATATAAGGCCATGTCAAACCCAGATTTGATGAATATGCTTCACCTCAAAAAATCTAGATCCCTCAGAACCACAAGGGCGGGAGACTTAAACCTTGACACGGTTATTAATAGAACGTGCTGGAGGGACAGATTCATCACCCAGAGACTCCCTATGCTGTGGAACAAAATCCCGGTACATGTGAGGCAGAGCACCTCGCTGGCCTTGTTCAAGAGGAATCTTGACCAATGGATGGGAGATTGCAGATATACCCCAGGGATTACTTCAGTGTCACTGCCTGACAGAGGCACAGCAAAATAATAGGCATAGTTTTCTTCAAACTAAATGGGTGGTGAAAGCCACATAACTATGGGCTAGGCTTATAAATGCCCTTGGGCAGATAGCCTAGTATGAACCTATGAACCTATGAAGTAAAAGAGTTAGTGTGAGCTTAGAATGAAACAGAAACAGTTTGGGGAAAACGTAACAAGAGAAATCCCAAAATATAAAATTAAACACCACTAATACTGTTAAAGACAGTGAAAGCATATACAATGGAGTGGGTACAAAATTAATGCAGTAATCCTTACAGCTAAAGACAGCAGGTGTATGCCCAACCAGGGAAGCTACAAGGCAGCAAATATACTGTGTACATCAAAGGTAGTTATTAAAGAGGGACAGAAAATGTTGTTGTTACTTAGACACTACGTATACATTCATAATTACAGCATATGAATCACTAACTGCATTTAGGAATCTAGTCTGTAAGACTGATAAAGTCACACACTCTTTGCTGAGCAATGATTATATGACTTATCTAAAATAAATTGTAACACCTGCCCTTTTAAAGACTCTACAGTTAGCAGTCAGGGTTAAAGAAAGTATAATTGTGTAAGTGACCATAACAGTAGATGTCCTACTTGGAGATATCCTGCCAAGGATAGCTGTACTTCCATCCAGCATACCAAAACTTGGTCTCTTCTATGCATTGTATGTCAGATGTCTGTCCTACAGCCAAAAGTGAGAGGTACATAAGTGACGTATGAGTGTAAAACCCTCAGAACAGATTTTCCCCAGAAGACAAGGAGCAGCAGAAGAGGGGAATGTACATCCACGTCAAAAAGAACAAAAGAGTCCCCTTGGCCAGAAAAGAAAGAATAAACTCAACAGGGGGAAGGACGGAGGGACAGAATACTGCAACACTGATAGGTAGGACATCTATCTTATACAACAGACTATGTCCCTCTATAATCACTTTTGTAGTTTTACTTACAGTGGAGAGAGTACTGAAGCTACAGAAGAGATTGTGTAGAGGAAGAAGGAGCGTAGGAGCCCTCCAAAACCCCATGGGGGTGAACCTAGGAAAAGCTGCTCTCACCCTAGAAAACACATTCAGCTGTTAGTCCTTGGAAAAGTATGCCCAGAAGACCAAGTAGACACTTCTAGAATGGATCTAGCATTAAGGTGTTTGGAAAAAGGCTCCAGAAGACGCCACTACTCTAGTGGAATGAGCCCGAACAGAAGAAGAAAGCTTTTTGCCATGAAAGGAATAACAAAAAGAAATGGCCTCAGAAATACCGAGCCTAACTACTTATCTGGAAAAGAAACAAAACAATACTCAGATCTAATATCCTTAGTTTTATCCAGTAGTATCTGAGCTGCATGTACACATCCAGAAAATGAAGAATCCTCTTACTCTTATTTTGAGGTGCAAGAAAGAAAGTGGGAAGATGGATACACTGATTGAAATATAAATCATTGATTATTTTAGGCATAAATGTAGGATTGTTGCCAAGAGATACAATGTCTCTATGAAAATTTAAAAAAGGAGGACAACAGAGGGATCTCAATGAGGATTCTTATAAAGAAACGTTTTGAGCCTCAGGAACCTTATAAAACTTATTTGACTTTTTAGGGTTATAAGACTGAGACTCAGGAGCCTTGAAAGTGGACCTAAAGGTATCCAGGAGGACCTTTAGCACAGGAGGAACTAAAGAAAGCATAGAAGTATCCATATGTAGCAATTCATAATGTCTCTTCTCAATGTCAGCCATCTGGGAGCTTTCCCACTTAAAATGTTTAATCATTTTAAGGATAGTACTGGGAAAGGAATGCCCCTTCAAAGGGAGCCAGAAAGGAGAATCCTCATCATTAGAACCCACAATAAAATGAGAATGAAGCTGGGAGAAATAAGTTAAAGGCTCCTCTCCAGAATCCAAATCTTTCTCCTAAGAAAAAAAATCTCCAGACTTTTTTACAGGAAGCTTTTCCATTCTTCTGGGGGTCCTTAGCTATTTGAGAAATATGCCTAGATTTCTGCTTCTTTTTAACTGGGACATCCACCCATTCAAACCTCAGAAGATCTGAACCCTGACTCTATTAGGGAACACAGGACTTCCTCTGGTACAAAGATCTGTGGAATCCCCCATGGCCCTTTTGAAATCACCAGCTTAGGTTTCCCCTTCTTGAGATTGTGCTTGGTAGATGTCAGCTCAGACCCAATGGATGTGCGAGAAACCTGCCCAATATCAGCATCCAATAAGGTTGCAACAGCAGGAGAAGGTGGCTGAAATGGATGGTCAGAGGTCTCCTCATAGGACATCACAGAGATTTCTGGGTATGGCTGGACAGCAGACATATCCAGTTTAAAGCAAGCAGCTTAAGACAGTAAATAATGTAAATAAATATTCATAATCACAAGCCAAACCAATTTGGACGTTATGCTTCACAATGAGAATACACACTATGAATTCATTGCATCATGCCAAGCTTCTGACATGTCAGATGGCTGAATATGAAAATTGTTTCAACTATTTCCACTACTTGGAACTGAATCTTGTACTATTTTTTTCTCATATTTGTACATTTTGCTGAAATGTTTTTACATGAAGACCTGAATAGATGAGCAATTTACACATCAACATGTTAAATTTGTCTCTTTCAGATATATTACTTTGAATGTTTGAGAAGACATTATTCTACACACTGCACTTTTTCAGTTTTGAACTTCTGTTCCTATATTTATAGTAGATATTCTTGTTGCATATTGTATGCTATTAATTGTCTCCACATTACAAACACTGTCTGTCTCAAACAAATCATTCAAAATGATGAATACTGGTTTTACCCCTTTGCCATATGGCTGGGCTATTCTCAGAGATTTTGACTATAAGGATAGGCAGGTGGTTATGCCTCTGTGCATAACATTGGTTAGACTTCGGAGTACTGCATACAGTTCTGGAAACCATTTAGTGAGGGGGATGTCATACTGGTGGGAGCAGTGTAAAGCAAGGTAACAAGGATGGTTAAAGGTATAATGGTTGGTGGTGCAAGGCTACATTTGCTTGAACTGAGGAGGGATAGAGGTGCACAAGTTTCTGAAAGTAAGTAAGTTAGTAAGCACGGGAATATGAATATACAAACTACAGATAGGATGTGAGGAATTCTATTTGTAATCTTTAGTATGATGAACAATTAGAAAAGGATTCTTGGGTGGGTGGTGGACTGTAAAGACAAGTGGATAGGATGTATGTACTGAGGCATGGAGATGAGGTGGCTGACTGGGTAGTCAGAACAGAACAGTTATTGGGTACTAGTTGTATAAGTGAGATACAGTCAATGGACTGCTTTTTCTTCTCTAAACTATTGTTTACACATAGTTAATTTATTCTGCTTATGGACAGACTTGAATCCCCGAAACCTCATTTTGCCAGAGTTAAAGTTGTTTGAAACAGATTTCACTGATCCAACAGCTGTATCAGATTCAGTCAGTTAAAGGTGGATCAGATCCCCCCTCATGCATACAACATACACAAGGTAAGTATTTTTTTATCACAGGGTCTTCCCAAAAGTCAAAAGTGTACCCTTCTGGCTACATGTGCCACTGTTGGCATTCACATCCTGGTAGCTCCACAACCAAAGAATTAGTCCAATTTCAGTTCATTACCTCTTTCACCTGCTCTGCTTCCTAGACCTCTCATCAGCCTTTCACTTTCATCACATGTCCTTATTTCCAGACTGCAGCTGAAAAAATAGAAAAAAATAATAAGTATAATAATTTTGCTTCCAGTGGTCTGATGCATTGGTTTGCCATGTTGCTCCTTTGGCTTGGATTTTCTAGTTCACACCAACAATAGTTCCTCTGCAGATACAGTACCCAGAAGATGGTTGGAAGAAAAGCATTTCTTGCTCATCAGTAACTAAATTCTGTTGAGAAATAAGGATTGCCAATTACCCTCACCCTGCTGCTGACTCTGTCTGTAAACTACTGTTTATACGTATAGTTTATTTATTTTGCTTATGGATAGGCTTCAACCCCAGGCTACTAGTAGTTCTGTTTAATGTGTAATTTTATATTAAATCTGTAGAGTTCAATTTACTGTTGTAGTCTACTTTGATGTCTGCTAAAAGTGAAGTGAGATGTTAAGCTCCCCAATTCATTGTTGCTTAAGTTTCTGAACATGCCTGTTTAACTTTTGCTTTACACGGCTTGTGCAAGTCCCCAAAGTCCCTAATTCTTCCAAATGCTCCACTACAAAAAAAGTTGAGACTAACTGCTGTCTTGGCTACAAGAAAAACTTGTTAAAAGCTACACTACTGCAGATATAAGTAAGTTAAGGCTTTTCGTTTAGTAATCTCTACCAGCTAAACTTTGTACTTAGATGTGTGAAGCAGCAGTTCTACAAAAAATATTTATTTCTGTTATTATTTTCAGGTCTTAGCTTGCTCAGCCATCTATGCTGCCCCAAATAATGTGTCCTGATAGTAATTTCTTCTTTAACTCGCTTCCTTCACTTCTTTAGCTGATCTATGTACTCTTCAACCATTTCCTCCCAGAGCACATCTGTTGCCATTATGGGTTTTTAAGCCATTTTCTATGATTGTTTTTCTGTGTTGTACTAAGTTGTGGGGGATCCCCACTCTGCTCTGCATGGATTTGCTTCGCATTTCACTCTGCACCCATTCCCACCCCCCCACATATCTTCACATAATCACTTAACCACACCCACAATCTGCATCACTTGTAATCAACCAATCAAAACTAAATATCTCTCTTCCTATTATACCACTCAGCTGGCCTTTTACCAATAAGGTTCTTTCTCTGATCTTGAAAAAGCTTATCCAGCAGGCTTAGTCTCATCCAGCAGGCTTAGTCTCTGTTCAAAAATCAAACACCCACCCCCAGTCAACTTATCCTTCAAGAAATCTTGACATCTTAACTCCCCAATAGTAGTTGTAGTAGGTAAGCTGTGGTGCTTAACCTATGCACACAGCATAGGTGGCAGGTGGGGTGTGCTGCATAACCTATGCACACAGCCTAGGTGATAGTTAGGCTGTGCTACTTACCCTCTGCACATAGCCTAGGTGGTAGTTAGGCTGTGCTACTTACCCTCTGCACACAGGTGGTAGTTAGGCTGTGCTACTTACCCTCTGCACATTGCCTAGGTGGTAGTTAGGCTGTGCTACTTACCCTCTGCGCATAGCCTAGGTGGTAGTTAGGCTGTGCTACTTACCCTCTGCACACAGTCTAGGTGGTAGTTAGGCTGTGCTACTTACCCTCTGCACATAGCCTAGGTGATAGTTAGGCTGTGCTACTTACCCTCTGCACATAGCCTAGGTGGAACATAGATTGTGATGTAGTCATTTTAACTCCTTGCTTAGGTGGCAGGCTGCATTTACACTACTGATTCATAGCCTACGTATCAGATCTAGGCTGTACTTTCAGTTCATTTCCTGATACTGTTTTCTTCTGTGCAGAGCTTCTACTTTTTAGTTGAAAAGCACACACTGGTTTTACAGTACTGGCAAAATTTAAGCTAGGGTGTGTCTTTTACTCACCTTTACACCTCCTCTTATAAGGATAGAAAATACATCTTTGCATTACTCACTGTTATAGACTCCTAACAGCCCTTTCTCTCTCTATTTTACCACCTCTCACCCTTCAGTTACCCTGCTATATTATCTATTACACCTCTGAGATTTCCCCGTCCATGTTCTATTGCTCTCTTTACAAGTTATAACCCCCCAGCTATCTTGCAGACTCATAATGCCAATTGTTAATCTTTCAACACTTTCCTTAGCATGTCTTACTGTTCTATCACTTTACCTTCAGTCTATCTATTACAGATACTTCCTTCCTTCTTTCTCATCCATATCAGGAACCCTCTCAGGCCCACTACTGGCAAATAAGAATACAAAATCTACTAACTGACACCAGCATTAAACTCACTTATGCTACTCATAAACTATTTCTATTGTGATCCAAACTCTGCCAGAAGTCACCAATCCTCACCCCAAATATTAAGGCTCTTCTCTCAAAACTCCACTGTCTCCTATGCAAACCTATACATTCAGGCGATACTCACTCAAACCCAGGACCACCTCACTTCAGCCATCAGCTAAAGAACCCAATCACCTATCATATCAGAAATAAAGACCTTAAGATTGCTTACCTTAATGCATGCAGTTGTAATACTAAATGGACCAGTCTTAAAGCATGACTTGTAACAGAAAATCTCCATATTCATGCTACAGCAGAAACCTGGCTGAATGATGGTTGCTGTACCTCTGCTTTTATACAGGACAATTACTATATATGCAATGACAACAGTCCAGGTCCTAGATCTGGTGGTGGTGCTTTAATCCTAATTATAAGGAATACACCAATTATAGTTATGGATTACACTAATTCCTTTACTGCCAGATGGGTACTCTCTCACATCACATTACGTGGGCATACTCACATGTGGATTGCTGCAGTTTACACCCCCCCACACACTGTCTGTTTTTTGAAATAAAACCCTATGACACATGCTCCTTAAAGGCGTATATAACAACGCAGTTATTATTGGTGATTTCAATATCAGTGATGTTGGGAATGACTCTCTGTCTCTGAACAAAATGTTGCAGCAATTTAGCCTGGCCCAAATAATACAAGACCCTACTTCTGCCAATACAAGGACCGGCTCTAACTCCACACTTGACTTAATAATAACCAACATACAAAATCGGTGCCTTCACACTGAAATATTCTCCACTGCTTTGAGTGACCACAAACACATTAAATCCATTTGGTCATTCAGAACATATTAAAAAAACTGAAATAATTGAAGGAAGGTCTTTCCTTAATAATAAGCTACCAAATCTCAACATCCTACTTAGTGCTATAGATTGGACTGCCCTGTATGCCATGTTTGATCCCTCCTGAGGGTTAGAAAATTTCAACATAAAACTGAACAAAATGTAGGATATACTGTACCCTCCTATCAAAAACAAAGGCTTAGATCACAGTGTTGCCCATGGCTTTCAGTGGATGTAAAAACAAAATTAAAGGCAGAAAGTCTGCCTGGAAAAACTGGAAAAGGAACACCAACAGTACAGAGCTAAACCAAACTTTTCTGATTTTAAGGAAAGAAGCAAGAATTGCAATAAATGCTTCAAAAGCCCTGAACCTTAGACAGAAACAGGAAGCAAACTGGTCTAGACCCAATCGGTTTTGGAAAGAAAGAAAATGCTTAACAGGGGCATCAAATGACTGATTAGCTACTAATAATGAACCCTTAACATTGAATCACTCCACCTTTGCTAATGATTATGCTCACTTTTTGCAGTCCACCATAAAGGACAGAACTAAAGCCTTTCCAATGATTTACTCTTCCACCAATAAAGAAGTAGAACCTTCATCTCCTGATCTATAACACCTAGCCTCTTCTGCATCCAACTTTCACATATCTGAAAAAATTCTGTAACAGACCAAATCCCTACCTTTTCAATCTTAACAATTCAGGATCTATATCTGGCAATCTTCACTCCACCTTCCTAAGGCTTGCAACTTAAAAATTGCTAACCCCATTACTCATATCTTTAACCTCTCTCTTATCTCTGGCATTGTCACACTAGCGTTCAAGCATGCAGTTATAATGACTCTACTAAATGTCACTTCTAATGAGTTGGAGAGTATATATGTTTCTGCTTTGTGTCCTATTACCAAAAAGTTTGAAAAACTTTTATGCAAGCAGCTACTAAAGCACATTAACAGCTATAGCTGATTATGTGATGCAAAGCATGGCTTTCACAATGCCTTCAGTACTTTTACTACCCTGGTAATAGTCACTGATACCAGTTATTGCAACCTGAATGAGAAACTTATCTCTGCAGGTCTCTTTGTTGACATGACAAAGGCTTTTGAAATGGTCAATCATGCCCTTCTTCACAACAAATTCAAAAGACTTAGCTTTAGAGATAACACTATCTTCTGGTTTTGTAGCTATCTAAAAAACATAACCTTCCAAGTCCATAAAAACGTCTCATCCTCTACTGCTGGTAGGAGTACCACAAGGATCTATGCTTGGTCCTCTTCTCTTCTGTCTCTCTTTGTTAATGATTTCACCCTAGAATTACCAAAACTTAAAAAAATGATGTACGCAGGTGATAAGCTGCTCCTGCAGTCCAGTACTAGCCACTGTGACCTGCAAACCAAGTTACAGGACAATTTCACTCAGTTATGCACCTGGACCACTACTAACAAATTACTAATTAATCCCAAGAAAACCAATGTCATAGTCTTTGACTTAGGCAATAAATGACCCACTTTTTTTCTATTCCCTTAACAGATCTGAATGAAAACAGAATACCTAATGTCACTAAACAGAGGTATCTGGGCCTAATACTAGACCCTACCCTTTCCTTTAACACATACACAGATTTTGTAACTAATAAAGTCTTTGCTCAACTAAACCTATGTTACAAGACCAGTCACCTCCTTTCACCTGCTGCTCACAGGGCCATAGCTAAAAATATTTTAATACCCAAACTTGAACATGGCCTTCCTTTTGTCATTTTGCATTCAGCACACAATACTCACAGACTACAGACTGCTGAGAATAAAATCTGCATATTCATTCTATTAGCAGACCCTCAGGTACATCATTTTAATTTCCTGAAAAATTACAAATGGCTTTCTGTGCCTCATTGGGCCGCATTTATTTTAAGTACTCTAATTTACAAGGTGCTAAAACATAGTCACATCCCCCTTTCATGGTTAAAATACTTTTACAGGACAATTCTTATGTACTACGAAGTACACAGGACAAGAGTTTCATTCTAGTATGCCCTCCATTTAATACTCCTGTAGGAGAGAGCCTTTCCTAGACTGGTACCTGCTACCTGGAGCCACCTGCCTACAGGCATTAAAAATCAAGAAACCATTAAAATCTTCAAAGATGCACTTAAAGATTATCTATTTGCTGAACCTACGTGTGGTTGCTTATATGGCAATGGTTAGGTGACTTATCATTCCATATCATGAATATTACAATACAGTTAATAAACTTTTCTTAGCCTCTTAATGTGGCATCTTATACAAAAATATTTCTCATTTATATAGGAGTTTATGTATTATATGTATGATTGCACTATATTTTATTTATTATTATTTGCATTTCTGTATTTTTTCATTACACTCTGACTGGATCTTTTAATGTTACTGTATGTGCATTTAATCTTACCATGTTCTGAGTTTCGCTATGTACTCATTCTGTATACAATATTGTTGATTCAAATACCATGATGTATCTTCTGCTCTTTGAACTTGAGTCATGCCTGAAAAGTTTCACTAGACTAGTCCACTTACCTGGTTAACAAATAGTAGATAAATAAATGAAGTGTATGCCCACATTGCACAGTTCTGGTTCTTAAAGATTACAGTGTCTCAGGTTTGGGTTGATGGCTAACTATGTAGTCCTGGCATTTAAACATACTGAAAGTGTTTGTTTAATCCTTATGGCACAGAGCTAAAACACCTAATTAAGACATATTCATTTACTTTTATTTATTTTATTCCCATGATAACCAGGTTAACGGACTAGGCTGAATAGTAAGATCAAACAAAATCCAAACAAAAATACAATATCAACTATGAAGTGTTTACTTGTATAAAACAAAGTGCATGAAGTCATCCATTATACATTTTAAGACAATTTATAGCATCAAGCATGCTAGATTGCAATACTTGTCATTTTAAAGCCTTACACCATAGACTACAGATGTATTTTTACAATTTAGAAAAATAACCATAACATAGTATTTATTGACAATAATATTGGAGGTGTGATATATGACTTATGGATACATTGAATTACTTTTAGATCTGTTAGTGGATCATGGAGAGACTTAAATATAAAAAATATTTACTAAACAATTAGGACATTGCAACTATGGATGTAATATGGTATTTAAGTATAGTCAGTGCATTTACAATTAAGGAGTTTGTGAGGTATTTTCTTATAGTTCATTATGGCCAGGTTTTATGTAGCTCTGATAGCTGCATGAAGTGTACACTGAAAAAAACAGATACTGTTATGTGTCATTTTATTGCAGCCTGTGTACAGGAATAAGTGTAGTGATTTCAGCTGATTTTGTGTGTGTGTGTGTGTGTGTGTGTGTGTGTGTGTGTGTGTGTGTGTGTGTGTGTGTGTGTGTGTGTGTGTGCATGTGTGTGCGTGTGTGTGCATGCATGAATACGTACTTCTGTATGTGTGTGTGGTGGTGGTGGTGGTGGGGTGCAGCAACAGCCATACTAGTAATTTAAATGTCACTGTAGCACTAAAGTTGATATTTATGTAATTGGCAGACAAAGACAGTATTTTGTCAGTTTTGACAGTTATATTGCCTTACTTCTGCTAAGCTGATAAATCTACACAGAACAGGTAGTGTTTTCTCTAATATACTTGTGTTAAATGAAGAGGCTAGCAAACTTAGCAGAAACACTCAGTGAACTAATATATGTTTGGCTATAGCATGTGCTGAATATGGGATGAAGAGACTTTCACCATCTCATTTTTGCTCAGTCAAGGTAAATTACTGAAGTATGTTGTTTTTATAAGAGATTTTTAGTTGTTGCGTGCATGTCTATGTGTGCATGAGACAGTTTAACGTTCAAGTCCTAAGTACTGAAATGAGGTCACAGAAATGTGAGTACAAGATGGTCAACTATTGAGAGCAGTGTTGACTAAGCTAGTCTTCAACAGTTCAGAACAGCATCACTTTTGTTTTACGAGCTGACTGTAGGAAGACTAGAGAATTTCCTGCACACTCTTTGTAAACTTTTGGTAGGTAGTATTTGTACATGGTTTAAATTTCTGCCGGATATGAGATGGAAATGAAACCAAAAATCTCACTAAACTGCAATGCAGTTTACTACACTTTAGACAGGCTCATCAGATTGAAAACATGCATGAAGTCCAGGAAACCTCAAGAAGATGATCTTCCCCAGTTTATGTTTGCACATGTTGCTCTGTATGTGCTGGTGACAGGATGGTGATCACACATTATTGGTGGGAGGGTAAAGTGGTGGTAAACACCAAGACTGCTATGTAAATAGCAGGAATAGGGCAAGTTTTACAGATTTAAAAACAAGGATGTTTTCTTTTGTGCAAACACTTGGAATTAGTGAATAAATGTATGCCTACGACAGTGCCAGAAAAGGATCAAAATACAAAGGTAAGCATGACAAAACACTTTGGTGCTAGCTCTTTGCTTGATAATTTAAACACTTAAATCACTGCTGTGTACTTCCATGGCAATAAAATATAAACCCTTCTGCTTGAGCACTTACACCACAGAAATGAGTATGCCTAGGGCTTAAAACAAACATGTCATAGGTTCATAGGTTCATAGGTTCATACTAGGCTATCTGCCCTAGGGCATTTATAAGCCTAGCCAGAGTGTGTGTGGCTTTCACCACCCCTTAGGATGAGAATACTATACCCATTAGTTTGCTGTGCCTCTGTCCAGCAGTGACACAGAGATGATTCCCGGGGTAAATCTACGATCTCCCATCCACTCGTCAAGATTTCTCTTGAACAGAGTCAGTGAGGGGCTCTGCCTCACATGGACTGGGATTCTGTTCCATAGTGTAGGGAGTCTCTGGGTGATGAATCTGTCCCTCCAGCACGTCCTGTTTATATCCGTGTTGAGGTTTAAGTCTCTTGCTCGTGGCTCTGGTGGATTTGGATTTTTGAGGTGGAGCATGTCCATTAATTCTGGGTTGGACATGGCCTTGTATGTCAGGCACAGATCACCTCTGAGCAGACGGTATGCAACTGAATAGAGCTGGAGTTTCTTCAGTCGGGCAGCGTATGACATATGTTTGAGCTCCTTTATCCTTTTGGTGAGGAACTTTTGGGGTCTTTCCAACTGCTGCAGGTGTCGGGTAAGGTACATTCAATGGGGCGTTGTACTCAATCATTGGTCTGATAAGTGAAGAGTACAGGGGTACAATGACCTCTCCTGATCTGGATGTGAATCCTTCATGATCAGGTGGGCAATGTAGAAGGTCTTCCTAACCACTTTGGCAATGTGAGTGTCAAAAGAGAGGTTACTGTCAACTTGGGTCCCCAGGTCCCTGATAACTTCTTCCGTGTTTAATGGATTACCACCTATGCGGTAATTAGGGGTTACCTTGTTTTTCCCAAAGGGTATGACTATACATTTTTGGCATTTAGCTTAAGGCCATGGCTCTGGCACCAGTTATCCATTTCTATGAGACCTCTCTGGAGGATGTCTGTGTCTGATGGAGTGTCAATTATGGTGCCCAGTTTGCAGTCATCTGCAAATTTTGTCAGCCACAATCCCCTATGTTTGCCTGCACTTCAGAAAAATAAATGCCGAACAAGAGGGGCCCAGGACTGAGGCCTGTGGGACACCGCACGTGACCGGCTTAGAGTCTGACATGGCACCAGCAACTCTAACCCTGTGGGTTCTGTCCTTGAGCCAGTTTGCAACCCATCTTGTGACATATGGGTTTACATCTAAGCTGGTGAGCTTTTCTATGATGCCCGAGTGGGGTATTGTGTCGAACGCTTTTGCTAGGTCAAGGTAGGCTGTGTGAACTGCCTTACCCTCATCAATGGCCTTAGTGACTGTTTGAAAAAGTCAACCAAGTTCAAGAGGCAGGATCTGCCCTTGACAAAGCCAAATTGGGTAGGATCCAGTGTCTGTAGGTCCCCAATGTCTTTATTTATGAGTTCCATTATGATCCTTTCCATAGCCTTGCAGACAAGGCTCGTCAAGCTTATGGGGCGGTAATTTCCAGGGTCCGTAGAAGCACCGCCTTTGTGGAGTGGGACCACAGTTGCCGTACGCCATTCTTTGGGTACGTATCCTGTAGTAAGGCTAATATTAAACAGCAGCCTTATGTGTGGGTTTAGTTCCTCATTGAGTTCGTGTAGCACACAGCCGGGGACACCGTCCGGTCCCATTGATGCTGTGTTTTTGCTTTAGAGAGAGCAGCTCTCACCTGGGCATCTGAGATGTTTGGGAGGCTAGACTCTGGTGGGATAGATATTTCTCCTTTTGGGGAGAGGAGGAGAAATTTGCACTGAACCTGTCTGCCAGTATGTTGGCAATGTCTGTGGGTTCAGTGATTTTTGTATCATTTTGGACTAATTCTGAGCATATCTGGGAGTTTCCACCCAGGTTTCTAACATAGCTAAAGAAGGCCTTATGATTGTCTTTTGTGTCTTTAGCGATTTTTCTCTCAAAGTTGGCCTTGGATGATTTTATGAGTGATCGTAGTTTTTTGCTAGTATTGATCAGAGATGCCTTCCCTTTTAGGGATTTTGCTCTGTCATGTAGTAGCTTCCTCCTCTTGTTGTAGAGTTTGTTTATGGCTGGGATCCACCAGACCGGGCGCCTGCCTTTGGTGGAAAGGGTCTTGATTTTATTAGGGATTGCTTGATCCATACATTCCTTGAGGTGCTCGTAGAAGGCATTTGTAAGGGTTTCAGCAGCATGGGTTGTGGTTTCCACTGGCTCGGGGGCCTTGAAGGATACCACTCCAGTCTTAAGAAGTGTGAAGTTTGCTTTTGAGAAGTTCTTCACTGTGGTCTTTTTGCTGGGGTTGGGCGGATGTGGATCTCCAGTGAGATTAATTTATGGTCTGATCTCACCAATGAGGGATATACTTCGGTGTGGAGCATTTTGTCCCCATGTTTGTGATGATCAGGTCTAGTATATTTTCTCCTCTTGTGGGAATGGTGACTAGTTGTTCCATAGCATTTGAGTTTATGAACTCCAGGAACCTTTGGGCTAGGGTATTGGGGCTTGAGTAATGTTCCCAGTCTATGTTTGGGTAGTTGAAGTCACCCAATATGATGGTGTTTGGAGAGACATTCATACTCTCCAGTGTCTTCAGGAAGGCTGTGTGGGTTTCCTGAGTTTGAGGTGGCCTTTGTCCAGATCGGACAGAAAGGGACAGCATCATAGTAACTGGGCTAGATTGTCAGCAGGTTTAGGGGATGATGGACACCCAGCAAAACAAAACTAAGTGTGAAAGACTGACAGATATACAACAATGCCATCTAGAAATACAGAAAATAATAAAAAAAAATGTTTATACCTTGGTATTAACATGTGTACAAACATTCATGATTTGCACACTTATGTAGGTGCAAAATAAAATACAGATGGGTCAGGAGCTGCTTATTATGATGTTATACTTCAGTGAAGTAATTTGACATTTATTTCTTGCTAAATGTGTGAATGTACAGCATAAATTAAAATAATGTGAAAACAACATACTTGTCTGAAGATTATTTGTATTTGTTTTTCCTGAATCGGACAAAATCAGCAGTGTTTTATCTGAGAAAAATAGTAACTAGCTCCGAATTGCTACTCTCTCTCTCTTTTCTCTGGATTTTTGAACAAAGTATAAAGCATTTATTCATGTAAGAATGAAATAAAAGGAAGCAAAGGAGAATATGGAAAAAAAATTACAAATGTATGTATAAAAGAGAATTTGAGTTATTAGTACTGAAGTCAAAAAGCTTTTGAATGAAGAACAGAAGATTGCAGTGGCAGCTAACTGACTATGGCATACATACCTTTTGAGTCATGGTCAAAGGCTATAAAATATGATGGAAGAGGATGTCAGCAAGGGAAAGATAAGAGGAACATGAACTATTTTCACTCTCCTTCTCCTTCCATACCACTCCAAAGGAGAAGTTCAAACCCACACAGTGGAAAGTCAAAAGCTGTGGTGAAGAACTTTAAGAAAGCATTTCCTTTACTTATTTTAACTGCTGCTTTGAATGAGTACTTCTGAAAATGATTTCCTGTTATCAAACCTATTTAGGAATCGACACATGAGAGATATTCCAGTAAGATCTTATATTCTTTTTGTTCCTTATGCACCCATTGAGATTCACCTTCCTTTCACCTCCATTGCCACACTGATTCACCTGCTGGACTAACTGTTTCAGAGTCTTTATATCCAGGCATTACTAATGAAAAACACATACCATTGTGGTGGGAGTCACTGGAACTGGTGAAGAACACCATATGTATCAGGTTACCAAATCAACATCTTGAATGAATGACTGAATGCGTGAGGAGGCATTTCTGTGCTGTTCACTATAATATGAACAGGACATTCAGTGACACGGTTACCAACATCCTTCAATGGAGTGGGGGGACCACCATGTAACTAAGTGTGAGGGAAGATTGGGAGAGGGACATGCAGAGGTAAGATAACTTATGTCCTGAGGGGAGGGAACTGTTACACTTTATACAATGGGCAATGCCTACAATTACAGGGTGACTTATGGCTAGAATAACAATGGGGCGGTACTGGGGGTGGGGGCACCATGAAGTAAGTGCAGGTATAAGAGTGATATGATAGAATAAATCTTGTAGTGTGGAGGGAGGGGTATATAGAATGAGTAGGATATACATGAACATTGTTACTCATGTCCTATCCAAAAATGGGGGGGTTCAATTTTACCCAGTGTAATGTTAGCAAGATATTTAGTTATGGACTGTTGTGCAGGGAGATATGACACAGTGGATATCTCTCTTTAATATGAGTTGGACATTGAGAAATAAGCTGACTCATCTCCTGATCACCAAAGTGGGGGAGGCAATGTGTTACCCACAGTAGTCATAGCAAGTATACAAGACAATGTCCTGCAGTGGGAATGGGAACACGGTGTTAACTTGCAATATGAGAAGGATGATAACAGATATGATACCTTTTATTGTGCACATCTAGGGAGATAATCAGTGCCCTGAATAATAGGAATAGGCTTTCCAAGAACACAGTGTATCATGTCCTCCCATCATGCATTGCTTCTAGCATCAGGGTCCTAATCCTCTACCAGGATTTTTATAGGCTGATTGCTCATCCTGCTTCACCTCAGAGATGGTGGATGTTAGAAGGGATGCTTGAATTATGTGCTCCTAGTGGTCACTATCAGTTCTCAGGGCCATGAACTCTAAACTGCAAGTTTGCCTCAATTTGCCATCCATTCCTATAAATATTTGTCTGCAGTAACCATGCAGTGCAAACTAAACACTGCTCTGGCAAAAAGCTCAGCATGCTGCAGTCCTACAGTATAAATTATTGTGTTTTCATACTAGAAGGTTATAAGTTACTCGACCTCTCTACATTTATTTCATTTTGTTTTACATTTGCTGACCGGGATAGTCCAACTGGATACATATCCATTTTCAATGGAGGCCCAGGGAGAAAAGCTCAAAGATAATAATACACATTGAACATATAGTAAATGCTAGTTTTAAGCAAATTACAGTCATAAGCAATACCAGCATTTAGTATATATAGTATTAACTTATTATAAAACATTTTACAAAACATAACATTATTTTCAAAGTTATATATACATAACATTACATTCAGGTTTAAGACACATTGAGCAGCAGTTATACAATTGACCCTTCCTGAAATGGTGTGGTAGAAAAAAGTTAGAAGTAGTTGAAGGTAAGGCACCCAAATAATAGAGAGGTCACTAGTCGGGGTTAGTGCAGGGACATAACCAATGAGTTTTGAAGTATTTCTTGAGTTTGTTTTTGAATTAACTCAAGTGAGGTTTCTAGCGTCAAGTCAGCTGGGAGTCTGTTCCATGTTTTTCCAACAGAGTTGGCAGAGAGTCCCCAGCTGAGTAGTTGGATTTGTATGTTTGAACTAGGAATCTAGTGGATGATCGCAGTGGCCGGGTGCTAGTGTAGGGGCTGATAATATTTTTTAGTGCAGGTATATTTTCTGGTTGGTAAAGGACTTTATGTGCCACTATTAGCTGGCTGAACTGTAGTAGGCTAGGTAGTTCAAGCCATCCTAGGCAATTTAGGTTGTGACAGTGGTGTATCCGGTAGGCTGTGTCAGTAGCAAATCTGGCAATGTGGTTATAGCAGGGTGATAGTTTATTAAGATCAGTTTTGTAAGAGCTGATAGTAGATGGGAATGGGCAATTGCAGTTCTAGCAAGTGGGTTAAGGAAAGGTTTGATTCTGTAAAGAGAGCCAAAATGTTCATCGTGTTTCACTGTTGCAGTCATTACAATTGGGGTTATCCTGCTGGCAGGCTACCCGCAGTCGGCCTGAATTCCAAAGTCTAGGTCCGGTGTCGGTTGCTGTCGCCTCTTCCCTGACGTCAATGCACCAGGGGTATAAAAGATGCAGCCAACGCCATTTTCTTCAGTCTTTCTTGCTGTGCGGTGCCCGAAGCAAAAGCAGTTCGCAAGTGCCGGTCAGCCGACTCCTGAAGTTTTCAGATTCGAACTTCAGATTCGAAGTCTTCATTAAAGCTAAGTACCCCGTTGGGGAAACTTTTTTCTTGCTCCAGACCAATGTCAGAAAAAGTTAATAACTGTATTTCTTGTGGGAAGCAAATACCTCATAAGGATTTTCATTCGTACTGTATTCCTTGCCTAGGCCCTGACCATAATGTTGCTAGTTGCCAGTTTTGTGCCAGATTTAACCAACGCACTATTAAGCGTCGGTACGATTTTGCATTTCATTACTTTGGCAGAAGATTTAATTATATAATACCGTCGGATCAGCCGACTACCAGAGTTTACAAAAAACGAAAAGAAAAAGAAAAGGACAGGCATCCGTGATCCAAAACCGATGACGAGGCCTCTTCTAGGCCTGTCGCCAGTTCGCTGGTTCTCAGTGAGGCGCTTTCGCAGCCCCTGACGCCTGCTACCTCAGAGCCACAGGCCGCTTCCAACTCCCATGTGGAGCCGACTGGGCCTCTGGAAACTCAAGGTATTGGACACTCGGAAATCATACCCTCAGATGGGTCCAGAGCCGCTGAGCAGGCATCGGCTTCTGAGGGTGTTTTCAGGCCTACACAGTTATATGTAAAACCTACTTCAGCTATAAAGGCAAAGACTAAAGCAGCTCTAAAGAAAAAGAAACAAGTGCAGCATTCACCTAGACAGGCCTCCATGCCTAAAAAACAGATGCTTAAATTGGCCGAAGACCTTATTACTTTGATCAGGGGTTCCCATCCCCCTCCTGAAAAGAGGCCTAGGCAAGAGTTAGAATATGAATCTTCAGACCAGGTTTCCATTTCCTCTGATTCCGCCTCTGAACAAGATTGCTCTATTCCTCCCTATGAGGATTCTGATGCTGAAGAATCTATTCCTTCAGCCTCTCCTGAGGATTATTCTTTTGGGGAAACACTGCATTCTGTGAGGGAGCATTTTCACTGGGAGAGCCAAGACTACTCAGAATCCAAGAAAAGGCTCAAGAGATTTCCTTTTATTGCCCCAGCACAGGCTCCTGGCTATTCCACCTGTTTTAGACATTGTAGATGATGTATTTTCAGAGTCCAGTTTTTCTCCAGACTCTTTACCACCAGCTCCGGTTAAGCCAGACAGATACTACACGGTTCCTGATTCACATAAATTTCTCTATAAGAACCCTGCAGCAGACCCTGAAACCATCTCTCAGGGTCCCAAAGGGGACAAGGCTTCTACTGCAAAAAACCCTATCCCCTCTGATAGGGATTCTAGTGCCCTAGACAGATGGGGTAAAAAGATTTATACCTCTGCTACCTTGGCTGTAAGAGCCTTAAATTGCCAATTTCATATGCTTAAGTATCAATAATATCTTATGTCTTTGCTTAAACAGAAAATGCCAGCAAATACAGAATGTGCAGACAATAAAGAAATGCAGGATTTACTGCATGCAGCTGAACAAGTTGGAAAGCATACTTTGCAATGTGGTTTTGATTCTCTTGAGGCCTCCTGCAGGACCGCTGTTACAGGTTCTGTCATTAGGAGGCATGCTTGGTTAAAAGAACAGAATTTGTCGGATCACGTTAAAGCAAAACTATTAGACGCTCCTTTACAGCATGATACTTTGTTTGGTGTTAAAGCAGAAGAGGTGTTGAAGAAAATGGAGGACAAAGCTAAATCTATGCAAACAGTCAAGGATTTTCTTGCAGGTACACCCTCCCAGATTTAGCAGGAACTGGCCTACAAAGAATTGGTCCTTTCCAGTGTCAGATAGACCACAAAGGGGCAGATACAGACACCCCAGAGGCAGATCACAGCCCCAAGGCTCATTACAGGCCTAAACAATGGGGTGCTTCTACCTCCAAAAGCGGAGGTCACAGCCATACAGAAAACAGTCTCAATGACTTCCCACTTCCAGCACCAAGCACTTATCTTTTGGCAGCCCCTTTGTGAGGAAAACTGGCACATGATCACACAGGACAAATGGGTTCTAAATATAGTTACACAAGGCTACAGGTTCCACGTTCACACCCTGTCAAGGCAAAACGGTATGCCAGATCTGCCACACAATCAATGGGCAGAGGCACAAAAACAAGTTTCATCCCTCATGGACATGAGGGCCATTCAAGTACCAAAACAAGACCAGAGTCAAGGATTCTATTCAAGACTTGGTACGCAGAAAAGGCAATGCCTGGAGACCTATACTGGACCTATCCATTCTAAATAAATATCTGGATATTCCAAAATTCAAGATGTTGACTCTACAGCAGCTTCTGCCCGTGTTCGGCAAGAAGGCTTGGCTTGTGACTTTAGATCTAAAAGAGGCATACCTGCATGTCCCAATCAGACAAATGTGCAGAAGATACCTCAGATTCAAAGCTGGCTCAATACACTACCAATTCTCTGCACTGCCCTTTGGCTTATCTACTGCGCCCAGGGTCTTCACAAAGTGCCTGACACCAGTAATTGCATTTTGCAGACAAAGAGGAATACAAATATATCCTTACTTGCACGACTGCCTTATTCAAGTGGAGAACAAGGACATTCTATTACAGCATCTGGCATTTGTAAAAAGATTACTGACAAGTCTAGGGTACACAGTAAACGAAAAGAAATCAAAACCCATACCCTTTCAAGAGATAATATTCCTGGGTGCAAGCTTAAATACAACTGCCCAGATGGCTTATCTCATGCCAGACAAACATAGACAACTGACTACTTATTTCAAAATGTTGGCAACAAAGACCCAGTTATCTGCAAGAAAAATTCTGCAGGCCTTGGGTTTCATGGCATCCTGCATTCTGCTAATTCCATATGCAAGACTGCATATGAGGAAACTTCAATGGTATCTAAAAAGTGTTTGGACTCAACATTGCCACAGCCTGGAAACAGTAATTACCCTCATTCCCTGCCTGCAACAGGAGTTTAGATGGTGGGCAATAGCCTGTCACTGCAACACGGGACAGCCATTCACCCTATCCACAGCCAGGCAGACTTTGACAACAGATGCATCAGATTACACCTGGGGGGGCCCATATGGCAGGAAAATGTATTCAGGGCACATGGTCCGCAAGTCAAATGCATCTACATATCAATCAGAAAGAGATGCTAGCTGTTCAGAATGCCCTAACAGCCTTCAAGGATCAGCTTCACCCAGGACAACTACTAATAAGGATGGACAATACTACAGTCATGTGGTACATAAACAAGCAGGGAGGCACACATTCCTACCCCCTCTGCAGGCTAGCCATGAACTTGGGGCACACAGCATTGACTTACCAAGTACATCTGCAAGCACAATTCCTGCCAGGAAGGAAAATACTCTGGCAGACAAACTAAGCAGAAACCTCATGGATCCCCACAAGTGGAAATTGGATCCACAAGTCTTCAGCATGATAACAAGGACCTGGGGATGTCCAGACATAGACTTATTTGCCTCCCCTCGCAACTACCAACTACAAAGATTCTGCACAAGGACTTATCACAAGCAAGCATGGAAAGTGGATGCACTCGCTTTCAGTTGGAAAAATCTAACAGTATATGCCTTTCCTCGTCTGCCTCTCCTCCCCAAAGTACTCCTCAAGGTCAGACAAGAGAAACCAAAAATGATACTGATCGCCCCAGACTGGCCCTGCCAGCACTGGTACCCAATCCTAAAGAGCTTGTCTCACTGCCCAGCCTGGACATTACCTCAGATGCCTCACTTATTGACCCAACAAGATAGTCAGATACTGCACAGCCAACTCAAAACCTTAAACGTGGCGGCATGGCAGATAATATAGCCTCTCATGACACACCTCTCTCTAAAGCAGTGATGGATGTTATTTTGGAGGCCAGGAGGCCTAGCACCAGAAAATCTTATGCAGACAAATGGAAGAGATTCTGTGCTTGGAACCAAGCACAAGGTATTGACATGGTTGTTCCAAATATTCCTCAGATTTTACAATACTTAACTGAGATGCTGGATAAAGGCCTTTCTTTTTCATCAATTAAAATTCATGCTTCTGCCATTTCAGCTCATTACAATACACACCCACCTATTTTTTCACACCCCTTACTAAGGCAGTACTTCAGAGGGGCCAAAAACATAAGACCTCCTAGGAAAGCACCAATACCTGCATGACCTCAACTATGTCTTGGAAAAACTCACACCACCTCCGTTTGAGCCAGCCTCTGCAGCTGACATAAAATTCTTATCCTGGAAAACAGCCCTTTTCCTAGCAATAACCTCCACTAGAAGAGTCTCAGAGTTACAGGCACTCATGGATGTGGAACCTTTTATCATTTTCCATCCAGACAGGGTTTCGCTGAGGACAAACCCTACATTTATGCCTAAAGTAGTGTCCAGTGTGGCCCTTAACCAAACAATTCATTTGCCTACTTTTTATCCAAGCCCACAGAATAAGGGGAGAGAATTCTGCATTCCTTGGACATTCACAGGCAGCTACGCTTCTACTTGGACAGAACTAAAGCTTTCAGAAAGACTGAGCAACTTCTAGTGGCATATGCTGCAGCATCACAAGGAAAGCCTATCACAAAACAGACCATTTCAAACTGGATAGGCCATTGCATTCGTTTCTGCGATTCACAGCATGGCAAATCAGTGCCTAAGGACATTAGGCCACACTCAACCAGAGCAGCAGCCACATCAGCAGCCTTTCTCAGAGGAGTACCAACCAATGACATCTTAGAGGCTGCAACCTGGAGTTCAGTGCATACCTTTACAAAGCACTACCACTTACCTCTCTACTCTAAATCCAGGGCAGGCTTTGCCACTGCAGTTCTGCAGGGCCTTATAGCCTCTCCTAATCCTATTTAGCTCCAGCCTCCCAACCTTAGCTTTGGGATTCAACCCAATTGCAATGACTGCAACAGTGAAACATGATGAACATAGTACAGTTGTGTATCTACCGTAAATGTAGATGTTAGAGTGTATTCACTGTTGCAGTCCAGGTTACTCTCCCTCCATGCCCCCTTTTCTTTGCTGGGATTTATCTGTACTTCTCTATCCTATACAACCTATTTGGTGTATTTGCTTGTAGATGAAGGAAATGTTGTTTTATGTGCATGCATGCTTATTGGCATAAATTAGCCTACCAATTTTGGGGCACCTGACATCTGGGGCAAGAAAAACTGAAGAAAATGGCATCAGCTGCATCTTTTATACCGCTGGCGCACTGATGTCAGGGAAGAGGTGACAGCAACCGATGCCAGACCTATTCTTTGGAATTCAGGATGACTGTGGGTAGCCTGCCAGCAGAATAACCCCAATTGTAATGACTGCAACAGTGAATACACTCAAACATCTACATTTATGGTAGGTACACAACTGTACTTTTTTTATTAATGGTTTTGATAGTTTGATTGATATGCACATCAAACTTCTTGTTGTTATCAACTATGACACCCGGTAGTTTAGTTTGGGCTTCTGGGGAGATGAGATGATAATGCCATTGTTAGCAGTTGTGTTAATGGATGGCAGGGGGATCCTGCATGTGGGGAAGAAGAGAAGCAGCTTAGTTTTGTTGGGGTTCAGGATTAGATGTTGCTTGGAGAGCCATGTTTGCACTGCATTAAAGGTATTGTGAATAAAGTAGCTGGTGAGGTGTCAGAACAAATCAAGGTGGAGTCATTCACATATTGAATGCAGTTAGCATCTGGGATGACTGAATGAAGGTCGTTGATAAAGATGGAGAAAAGAAGGGGTCCTAGTATCTAGCCCTGGGGGACTCCTAATGTGATGGGTAGGCGAGATGATAGCTTGTCCTGCCATAGGACTGCCGGTTGCCTGCACTGCAGGTAGGATTGAAACCATTGGAGTGTGTGGTTGCTTAAGGAGAAGGCCTTCAAGGTATTTATAAACATTTTGTGGTCAACCATGTCAAAAGCCTTGGATAGAGCTAGAAGGAGTGCTGAGGATAGTTTGTTATTATTGCGGTTGGGTTAATGATATTAGAGAAAGAGAGGAGGGCAGAAGTAGTACTGTGGTGTGGCTTAAAGCCATGCTGAAAGTTGGACAACAGCTTTAACTTATTTGTGTGAGGTAGTGCATGAGCTATATGTGTACACACTTCTCCATAATTTTAGCTAGAGGTGACAGAATAGCTATGGGTCTAAAGTTTGACAGTTCAGTGGAACTGCCTCATTTATGGAAAGATATGACATGGGAGATTTTCCATATAGTGGGTACAGTAGCTTCAGATATAGCTCTGTTGATCAAGATTGAGATGGGGTATGCTATGGTGTTAGCAGCCTTTTGCAGATAGTCTGCTAGGAGGAGGTCGGCAGCCAGGGTGGTGGGTCTTAGTTTCTTAAGTAGGGCATGAATAAGTTGAGTAGGAACAGGTTGGAAGGTAAAGTATGTTTGGGTACTGTGTGTGGCTGCATTAGAATTAGAGCCACTGGGAGAGAGTTGACTGGCTGGAGACTGGATAGTCTCTGTGAAGAAGCTGTTGAAGTTATTAACAATGTCTACTTGGGATTTTTGTTGGGAAGCTGAGGGAGGTGGAGTGGCGGTTTGGCCTGGGTGGAGTAGTCTGTTTATTCCTGCCCAGAACTTTTGAGGTTTGTTTTGGTGTTGTTGCAGTACAGGTTCACAGGTTCACAGGCAAGTACTAGGCTATCTGCCAAAGGGCATTTATAAGCCTAGCCAGAGTATGTTGGCTTTCACCACCCCCCTAAAGATTAGTTCCCTGTGCCTCTGTCCAGCAGAGCCACTGCAGTGATCCCCAGAGTAAATTTTCTGTTTCCCATCCACCGTCAAGGTTTCTCTTGAAGACTGCTAGTGAGGGGCTCTGCCTGATGTATATTGGAATCTTGTTCCAAAGCATGGGAAGTATCTGGGTCAAGAATCTATCCCTCCAGCATGTCCTATTTATCATTGTGGTAAGGTTTATATCCCTAGAGTGTGTGGCTCTCAGGGATTTGTTTTCTTTTAGGTGGAGCATATCCATCAATTCTGGGTTGGACATGGCCTTGTATGTCAAGCAAAGATCACCTCTGAGTAAGCGATATGCAACAGAGTACAGTTGGAGTTTTAGTCGGGCTGCATAGGTCATCTGTTTGAGGCCAGTAATCTTCGTGGCAAGGTACTTTTGTTGTCTTTCCAGCTGTTGCAGGTACATCCCAATTGGGGCGTTTCTATAATGGGTCTAATAAGGGATGAGTAGAGAGGCACAATAACCTCCTTTGTTCTGGATTAGAACCCTTTTGTGATTAGGTGGGCCACGTAGAAGGATTTTCTAACCACCTTGGCAATATGATTATCAAAGGAGAGATTGCCATCTACTTGGGTCCCCAGATCCTTTATTACTTTTTCTGTATTCAGGGGACGACCACCTATGTGGTAGTTCGCAGGTACTTTGTTTTTTCCAAAGGGGCATCAGAAACATTTGTGGAAAGAAACCTTTCCCCAATTTGTTCTAGATACACAGGCTCTATGACACCCCACACTCAAAACAAGCAAGTGTCTTAACACCAGAACAAACAAGTCTGCCTGGCTCATTGGATAAGGAGGAATACCCCAAAGAAAAGGAAGATTTTTCCACTTCTAAATGTAACCCTCCTGAGCTACTGTCAAAACCCATTTGCCTGATAAAATCTGATGCTAAAGATAACAGTGAGAAACTGCCTCTGGTACAGAAATGAGGATATGGCAGGGAGGGAGAATGCTGAAAGAGTTATTCGGACATTGAACACCGTTCCTTTTTTGGCAAGATCCTTGCTTTTTAGCTGTCCACTCCAGGTAATTTTTCTTAGAGCCCTGCTAGCCAGAATTGTTCGTTTGTTTTGCTTTTTAAAAAAGACGAAGAGTTTTTTGTAGTTTTACAAAAGGAGGGCTGCAAAATATTAGCAACCCCCTGAACCAATCTACCTCTTTCAAACCGTTTGACTACCCGTGTAGCAGGACTAAACAAAACCTTATTACCAAAAAAGGAAAATTCAAAATCTCAGGTTTAACATCCACAGAAAAACTTCCAATTATAAACCCAAGCAAAACATCTCATAACACCAGAAGCATGCACATTCCAATAAAGATTCTTTACATATTTGAGAATAGCAATAACGGTATTCGGATTGGACCTACCTTCTGAAGGTAAGGTGGCAGAAAAGTTCCTCAGATTGCCACACACCAGCATGCATGTCAAAACAAGAGTCTGTGATGGTAGTAGTGGTTCTTTTTGTCTAAGGTTGTGAATATTTTGGTGTCATTCCTTAGCAGTCTGAATCTTAGTTGATCAAGTGGGGCTTTTGTTTTTCGGTAGGTGGCCCCTGCTTTGTTTCTGAGTGAAATTTTGATTTTGGTATCATTAAAAAGCCATGGTACAATATTAACTTTGGTTCTAATAGAGCATCTGGGAGCATGGGAGTTAAGAATAGCAAGGAATTTGGTGTTAAAGTATGCTACTGCTTCATCTAGGGGGAGACTTTTTAGTACTGACCAGTTGCATGCCTTAAGTTCATTTTGAAACTTGGTGAGAATAAAATTCTTGTTGTTTCTTAATGTTCTATAGGTGGGTTGGTAGGAGCAGTCTGCTTTGAGCTTGATTACATAGGTGAGACAGTGGTCACTTAGGTCATCAGACAAAGTGACTGATTTATAGGATTGAAGATGGGTATTGACGAGTCTCCAGTCTAGGGTACTTTCCTTGTTATTGGATTTTCCTGTCCAGGTGGGGGAGGTTATGATTTAAGTAAATCCATTGAATGTTATGTGAGTTGTGGGGGTTTCACAAGAGCAAGTGTTTCTGTCAATGTTGAAATTCCCAAGAACAATTGTTTCTTGGGGGTAGTTATTCGATAACCAATATAAGAAGTCTTCTAAGGTTTCTGTGTTCCTCCCTGGGGGAATGTGGACACAGACAATGTTTACATTTTTGTTTTTATTAATTTGTAGTTTTAAGATAAGAATTTCAGCATGCTGGACAGAGGCACAACAAACTAATGGGCACAGTATTTTTTCATATAAGGGGTGGCGTAAGCCACAAAAATTTGGGCTAGGCTTATAAATGCCTTAGGGCAGATAGCCTAGTATAAACCTATGAACCTATTAAACTGGGGTGGTTGTTGGGTGACTATGGTGACAGATAGGGTAGACTTGTAAAGTATGGCTACCCCACCACCCTTTCTAGTGGTACGGTCTAGTCGAAACATATTGTACCCTGGTGGCAGAATCTCATGGTCCTTGGTGGCAGGCTTTAGCCACGTTTCTGTTAGGCATAATATATCTGGGGAATGAACAGCTAAGTGGGCATGCAGGTGCTGAGTTTTGTTATTTCTGCTCCTAATATTACATTACTTACTCCACGGGGGGTAGGTTAATCTAATGGAACGCTTCCTGAGAGGATATAAAAGATCAGACCATCTAAGAATTACCTACTGAGAATGCAAAAGGCTCACGAAGACTTACTATAAAGAACAAGTATAGTATCTACTTACATGCAGTCATACGAGATATGGTTGGCATAATCACTAACAATTTAATTTAGGCTGATTCAGTCGTGACTGACCAACTGACTGGAACTCTTTCCATACTTTATTTCTGGTTCCATGGAGTGCCCATCTTGAATATAAGCAACTTTTATTTAACATTTATTGACTGGGCAGAGTGTTGATCCAGGTGGACCATTTTCAGGTTCAGCATGAGAAAAGTGAGTACAATTAGTATGTAAAGAAGTAGTTTATAGTTTAAATTAAGAGCAAGAATACAATATTAAGCATAATGTACAAAAATTATAACAGTATAGAAATCTAACATAGTGGGAGCTTAATACAATATCCAACAAGCAAAATTATTTTAATGACTTAGTAGCCTAATAAAGCAGGAGTCTAATATCAAGCTATATACAATTCTATTTATGGAGTTTTTGAGGTTAATTTGAGCTATAATGACAGATAAGATAATGAAGTGAATGGGGCAGTACAGGAAGAAAAGGCCATTGAATGAGACATTGAACTGAGGCTACATCTGCTTGAGTGGTTGGTAGCTCAAGTGGATGTAAAAGATCTCATGGCACAGTCACTTCCCCAATGCCCTGGCTAAATTTCCCTTAGTATTATAAATACCACCTTGGATCATCCCCTGAAAAGAGACCAATTAAAAGTTAACAAAGGTTTCATAAAGGGAGGTAGAAGGTCGTGAAGTTGGGAAGTGAAGGAGAGTGTGCTGAAGAGATAGTGGATGGTGCAGTGGTGCAATGGTAGTGTTGCCTTACAGCAAGAGGTTCTCCAGTTTGATTCTCGGCTGGGGTGTCTTCTGTACAGAGTCTGCATGTCTTCCCTGCATTTGTGTGGGATTTCTCCAGGTGCTCCGGTTTCCTCCCATGGTATAAAGACACACATCTGGAGCATTTCTCCCTGGGCCTGTGCTGAAAATTGGCTTCGTTATAAGTTGGACTTCCTAGTAAACAAATGTTAAATAAATAAGTATGAAATCACTAGCGAGATATGTAGACAATAAGAACAGGGAGATGAATATACAAGATTATCTTGAATAATGAGGGGAAATTCTTTGTTAAATTCAAAGAAGCTGTTAAAAAAGCAGCAAATAATTTGTCACAGTAGTGTAGAAAGAGTCAGTAAATCAAAGGCTCTATTTCTTAGGTGGATACTTGACTAAGTGCCCTAAAGGGCCATTTTAAGCTCAGTTAATAACCTGAAGTTAGAATCAAACTCTGTACATTATGCTTCTGAGCCAAATACACTAACCATTATGCCAAACCCATCTTCCGAAGTGCAAACTCAGAACAGGCAGCGTCAGGAAGTCAGAAATGAACCCTGTACTTTATGCATGAGAGGCAAGTACTTTAACATTTATGCCAACAGGTCCATCTTGTTATTGAATTAGAAGATGTATGTCAACAAGGTTTTGCTAGAGATAGCTGTTGTGTAGCTAACTTAATTGCCTCCTTCTCTGAGGCTATGGATGCATAAGACAGTGGTATGTAAGTGGACATTGTATATTTGGGTTTATCATTTCCACAGAATTCATTTTATTTATTTATTTATTTTGTTTAACATTTGTTTACTGGGAAAGTCTGACTTGGAATGAGCCAGTTTTCAACAGAGGCCTGGGGAGAAATGCTCCAGATGCATGTCTTTGTAACATGGGAGGAAACTGGAGCACTTGGAGGAAACTCACAAGAGTGCAGGGAGGACATGCAGACTCCACACAGTAGGCACCCCAGCCAAGAATTGAACCAGAGACCCTCTTGCTCTGAGCTGACAATGCAAAGCACTGCACCACTGTGCTGTCCATTTATTATTAGTGTTAAAAAATCAACATAGATAATTTTATAGTAAGATGGATATCCATCTAGTTGAGTGCTAGTAAATCTTTAGTTAAACTCAAAAATACTATTTCAAGTGAATATGACATCCTAAGTGGAATTCCCCAGGGCTTGATTCTAGACCTGTACTTATTTTAATTTTTCATGCTTTCTTGTCCACTGTACAGTAAATGTTGAGACAAAAGTTTGCAGATGTTATAAGACTAAAGTGTGGTGTCCACCATCTCTAAGAAGGATATTTTCAGGAACATATAGATGTACTGTATAACTGGTGCCAAATAAAAATTTAATTATTTTATTTTATTTATTTTATTTTAACTTTGTTGACTGGGAGTAGTCCGACTGAGCAGAATAGCCCTCTTTCAGCGGAGATCCAGGGGGAAAAACCCAAAGAAATATATATTCTACAATACAGTACAATACAGTACAAAGAGTTACAGAAACATGTACAAAAAGGATAACAGAGTCTATTATTGGGAAGTATTAACAGCATTAAATAACAATCAAGCAATTATGATACAAGGCATCTTTAGAAATCAGGCATGAGGATGAAACATATTTATTCAGGACAGACTTTTGAAATTAGTACAAAAAGAAGTTTTAATAAAATTTCAGCGGAAAGGTTATGGTAGGATACTGAGGAAGGAGGGAAAGTTAAGCTAAGACTATGAAATCAGGGTTGGAAGGGGGAGACAAAAGTTGTAGGGGAAAGGTAATATAACCATAAGAGTGTAGAAGAAAAGAGTTTATATTTGTGGATTATTAGTAAAGTGTCTTAAAAATGATGTGACAGTCTATGGATCATCATATGTACAGAGGGAGGACCAACGAGTTTTTAAGTATTCTTTAGCAGCAGCTTTGAATTGTTTAGGATGATTTACTAATCTAGTTTGTAGTGGAAGCTTGTTCCAGCCGATGGTAGGATGATAGCTATATAAGTTACATCCGTATTTAGTTCTAGGTTTGTTGACAATTAAAGGTCTTGCTCTGAGCTATGGACTGTTCTGGTTGGAAAGTAGTGGGATATGAGTGAAGATATGTTAAGACAATAGGAAGCTTGGTATAGTATAGAATGTATAATTTGAAGCTGAGAGAGAAGAAGCAGGTTAGGTAGTTACAGACAGTTTAAGTGAGATACAGTGATGGGTTTTATAAGTATGTTGGGCAGAGAATCTGGCAACCTTGTTGTAGGTAGAGTTAAGTTTTGCTAGGAGCGCGGCATTAAGATTAGTGAGTATTTGAGAACCATATAATAGACTGGGTATTAGATCGGCGTGTGAAAGGGTTACTTTAGCGTTTGGGGTGAGAAACTTTCTGTTTCTGTATAGAAGACCTAGTTTCTGGTGGGTCTTTTTGATATAGCTATTGATGTGCAAGTTAAATTTAAGTTGATTATCTATGGTGACACCTAATAGCTTGATACTATTTTCAGGTACAATTTGAGTATTATTGACAGACCGAATAGTAAAAGATGATTTAAGATGGTTAAGAGTTTTAGGAAGAAAGAGTAGGAGTTTGTTTTTTTGGGGGATTCAGTATTAGTTGGTTGTTGGAGAGCCAGGTTTCCACGGATTTGAAAGCTGCCTGGGTAATATAGATGATGTTTAAGATTAACAAATGTAGATTATTACATATAGGACAGAATAACACAGAATACCCTTATGCAATTGATAGAACTTTAGTTCCAAAATGTACATCATATGTTGATCTAGGTGTTCTAATATCTGAAGACATGGAGGTCAGAGGTCATGTAATTAGTCAAGTTTGGAAAGACTTTGGGGTCACAAAAATGATACTGTGGTTGATTTCATCAACAAGTTTAGTATTTATCTCATTATTTAAGAGTCTAGTGAGACCAATAATAGAGCAAGGGGAAGGTGTCTGCAATTATTCTATAAAGGACATGATTAGTTTATAGATTACAGAGGCACTTCACTAAAAAGATCCTGTCATCAAGACTCTAGAATGTGAAAGAAGACTAAGGGAGTTGAGTCTGTTTTCACTTTAATATCATCTATGTAGCTGTGATCTAATTTTGGTATATAAATGTACACTGTACAATATTACTGCAGCTACATTAGATATAATGTTTAACAGTACCGGGGTAAATACTAGAGACAAAAACTTACTCATAGTAATGAAATTTTGTAAGATCTCAAAAGGAGATGAGCTGGTAATAAACAAAGCTGCAGTGAGATGTAGCAGATTGCTCATCAGCATATGTATGGCAGACGATTTAAGAACTTTTAAAAATAGTACTGACAAATGGTTAGAGACAAAGTTTATTGGAGTGTCAGGACTTTGTAAAGGGATTGCAATGACTTCTGTAGACTTTGACATCTAAATAATATTTAATTTAAACACTGAATTAATATTTAGTCCTGCATACCTTCTTGGGTAAAGACACGGAATCTGCTTTGAAACTAGAAAGATACTAGAGCTTTGTGGACTGAGTATCATGAACTGAAAACTAAGGACTTGTGGGATAATGTTCTTGTGACTCCTAGTTTTGTAATTCCTTTTGAAAGAATATATAGTTTCATTGCAGGGTACTATGCAACATAAGCTTCAAAATATTTTCAGACTAAATGTTTCAGAAAGGACTTTTGGAACAGTTGTTTAATGCTAATAATGTTTAACTGACTGCTAGATAAAAAATCTATTTATTTAAAGGAATCCAGTGGTTAGAATAGGAAAATCATAGGATCACAGGAAGTTACTAGCCTATTAGCCCTGAGGCCCATGTAAACCTAGCCAAGAGTTTAGCCCACAAGTCAGCACGCAAATAGCCCATGGTCTGACCATTTTTTACAGCTTTAAATATGGCTTGAAATTATCAAGCAAATCTGGCCTAATGGGATTAGCCTGGTCAATAAAAGTACAGTAACACAGAAGTGATGAAGCCACAGCACTGCTAAATGAATTTTTCTAACAAGTTATTCTTCAGTTTCCTTGAAACCAGTTCCTTCTCTGAAACTTTTATTTGAGATGAGAAGACAGATGATATTGGGAATGGCCATGTAGAGAGGGTGAGGGGTTCTCAAAAGTAATGCCTCCTTCTGTGGCACTTATCGACATACAGGATGAGAAGGCATGTAAACTTATAAATATGTATACTGTGTTGGTAAAATAAGGCACAGTAATGCAGAATTTCCTGTACTACCCTACTCATGTGCAGGCTAGTAGTGTATGTTGGTGCAGTTTTTAGAGATGGTATGTAGCCATACTATGAACTGCGTGTCACATGGTTGCACTTGCAGTACTCAGCAGTCACAGTAAACACTTCACAGAGGCTGGTTAATGAGCTTCCTTGTGGTCATAATGAATGTTACATGGAAACATAATTATAATTCAGAGCTTGGTAGAAGCCCTCAGAGCATTTCATTCTTTTGAAGGAAAGATGGTCTAGCAGCAGCCATCAGGAATCCTATCACTGAAAGGCAGTTTAGGCATAAAAATGGAAACGTCGGATCCCAGAAATTAAGTTTTTCCTCTACTGTGAGCAGATTAGCTGAGAATCCTGCAAAGCTAATACCCTACATCTTGACATTTCACACAAGGAAGCTTGAATGTAGTTATTACTTTTACCTTTCAAGAAAGGAAATACAATTGCAGCAATTAGTAAGAAACTGAGGAATTATTGTGTGTCTAGCAAAAAAGAATCTTCCATTTATTACTTTCAGGGAACCAGATCTCAATAGAAGCTGTAGTTGTTTATGCTACTGCCCTAAATAGCTGAGAAAAATGGAGCATTTGATAAACATTATGATAAAAAACAAGAATAGGCAATGGCATAAGAAATGATTAAACAAGAAACAGACAAAAAGCCAACCCAACCCTACTAAAAGCTGTGTATATGTATATAGCAAGTGAAATTGCAAGTGAACAATTAAATGTATTTATTTATTATTTATTATATATCATTATCATTTTTTTTGTTAAAGGAGAACTGTACCCACAGACTCAAATATTTATTTCATCATGGTTTGGTGTTTCCTATATTTTAACACTACTCTGGGACTACTTACAGGTTTTTCAATATTTTTATACTTAATTTCTAAGTCTCACCACATGGGGTCTGACATCTTTAAGTAATTCTGATTGTTCAGTCTACCTCTAAGTATCCCACAATACAGTGCTTGTCTGTAAATAAAATCACATCACACAGGCCTCTTTCTTCCTAAAGCTCCTGTCACTGCATTGATTTTACATGCATACATTGCTGTCTTTCAACCAGTTAGTTTTAAGTAACACTTCATACTGTTCAATGACTACTTAAAACACAAGCAGTGCAAATTCCACAGAATAGGCATTCAAAATGCTTTTTACTGCTGCTTCTTAAAAGAATGGCTAAACTGCAGTCTTTTGTGAAGCCTGAATTGTACTAATTTGACTCATTTCCCATCCCCCTTCAAAACTAACTTCTCTAGTTGTCAAAGTGCTAAGGGTAATTTGAGCTGTTACCTGCCATGCTTGACAGCTCACAGCAGCATACCTGACTCATGTACAATTTCCTTGTTCTAGCCTTTACTTTCTGTATGGGTAGAGGAAGGACCAGAGAGCTGCGACATCACAGTATGGGTGGGTTTTTAGGACATTCGATGTGATGTCAGTTTGGGGAGGGAATTGGTCAGAAAACTACCTGTATTTATTGGCCTTGATGACATCAATTAATTGGAGACTGAAACAAGTTTTTCCTAGGGTAGGATAAAAGTTTTTTGAAAGTGAAACCACCACAGTACAGTAAGGTACTATTCTAGTGGAGAGAAACATTTGACTTAAAATGTTTTAAATGCTGTGTTGTTGTTTATTCATAGCAGGGACAGTAAATAGGGAGAAAAAGGACAGAGATATTGAGCATTTAATAATAGAATCCCATTGTTGTCCTTTAACAGGCTAGTCCCACTAGGCTAGTAGCCTCTTTTCTGGGGAGACCCAAGGTGGTATTTATACTACAGTAATTAACTGAAGTGTGCAAAACAACAATGTGAAATAACCAAATGAAAGCAAAGCCTGAATTGAAAGTGCATATTTGCAAAAATGGTGAAGATTAGTACACTTTTAAGTGTACAAGAAATATTGTATGGTTAAAATTCAAACAGTGTACTGCATGTAACTAAGCATGAGAGGAAGTAATATACAGTGCTTGGTTAGCTTTGCAGATGCTGTGGGAAAATCATCATGTAGCAATGATGTGTGGAAAAAAAACTGAGTTTTCTAAAGAACCTACATATTCTTGAATCATAAAAAGAAAATGTTGAGCCACACAATCGAAATAACTGTATTACCACACACCCCAGGCCAATGAATAAACATCAAATTGTAGATACCAATGAATCAACATCAAATTGTAGATACCAAACACAGATGCTTTTATTAATCTACAATTTTACATTGATTCATTGTCCTGGGGTGTGTGATAAAAAGAAAATGTGCTGCTTGTTGGCATTATTAAAGGGAAAGACTGTGTACATTTGCTCAAAGATTAAAGCGACTGTTCAACAAGATCATTTTTGACTGTTGGCAAAAAAACAACCTAATAATTAGTAAGCAAAGTGTTGACTTTATACTAAACATATGCAGAGTTTGTGACATGATACATTTCAAGTGTTGGTGCTAAATGACAATGAAGGAAAACTGTTGGGCTCTCTCCTGTTTGGCTTTTTTTGCAGACATCCAAGACAATGACGTGTGTTTGATCAGGTTGGCTGAATACTGCTAACTGGGTACTGTTATTCACTAACCCACGGATACTACACTACTCTAAAAGGGCTGGAATATGTACATATTTGGTGTACTGAAAAATGACTCAAGTTAAAAGCAAAAAAAAAAAAAAAAAAAAAACGTTCAGCATAATAGCAATTGGCAAAAAGATGTTCCCTCCTCAAGTAGTACAAACATTTATTTATTTGTCTTTGTTTACTGGGAAAGTCTGACTCGGTAATATCCATTTTCAGTGGAGGCCTGGGGAGAAAAACTCTATTTGCTTACATTGCATTATACTAAGTTCCAGTTAAACACAAAGTTGTTACATTTCTATTTACATTTATATACAAACAGTAGTTACATTTATACGTTCTAGGATTTTACAGAGGTGGAAGTTACTGAAGAGAAAGTCCATTTGCAACTTAGTGGATTGTACTGGCAGCAGTTATGTATAAACATGCTGGCTATGCCCTTGCAACTCCCACTCTAATATAATCCACCCCATCCAACCACTACCTTTCTTTCCACTCCACTAACTACCTTGATTATAGCAAGCTCAGATGCTCATAAGCCTAGTACTTATTATACAGCAGGAACTTCTCATTGTAACATTTGTTAATGTCTGTTATGTACTTCACAGATAAAGATTCTAGTTGTCTACTGATGTACTATGTTCTTCATCTGTAAATCTGTTGTAAGTAATTGCTATGTTAAATTGTTAATCTCTATGTAATCCAATGTAACTACTGTTCTGTTTATTTTACTGTGGAGCTTTTCTCCCCGGGCCTCTTCTGAAAATGGACCTACTTCCAGTTGGACACTTCCGGTCAACAAATTTAAATAAATAATAAATAAAATAAATAAATATAAAATAGTTTTGTCATTGCAGTGAGAGATTAAGAGTATTCTGTTTAAGGAAAGTATTTAGAGAGTATCGTATGGTGAACACAAAGTCTTAAACTTGTGATGACCTTGTGCAGGACCAGGATTGGTTAAGATGTTGTTTAAGCAGTGGTTTAAAAAACAAACAATCACTTGACCGGTAACCACGTCTCCCCAAGACAATCAAGACAGCAGATCCAAGGAAAAAAAATAGCCTTTAATGTTCACCAACACAGTAATAGCAGAATTCACAAAAAAATCAGTTTAGCGCGCTTTTGCCCAGTAAAATACTAGGCTTCTTCAGAACAAAGAAGCATCCCATCCAGTACATTTAAATAATGCAGCACAACCAATCACATCGATAAATCAATTGTGTGCATACCATCAATTAATTACCATGGAATAACCTAATTAAAAGCATAATGAAGATGAACAGCAGCTCTAGAATTCAGAAAATGCATGTTACATCCACTATAAAATAGAGGTGTGTCTGGTTTAAACCTTAAAATCCAGTTCATAAAATCAATGTCAAAACACTACTATAACAATAAATAACCTATTAAATAAAAATAGGAAAAATACATATGCAGTGGTTTACAACTACTGAGTTTGTCGGAGAGTTCTATTTGTGTAGGGATGCTATTCCAGAGTTTAGGAATGTATTGGGAGTTAAGTGAGTCTCCTGCAACATTATTTAACTTATTTGTAAGTAATAAGAATTTGTTAATAGAGTGGAGGTCCCTTGCTGGATTAGTAGGGCAGTATTCAGTTTTGTAGTGCAGGGCATTTTTCTGGATAATGAATGAGTCTGTGTGCTATTGTTAGTTGTGAATATGTTAGGCAATTTTGTAATTCAAGCCAATTTAATTGCTTTAAGCTATGACAATGGTGGGTCCTATGAGGGAGATTGGTGGCAAATTTAGGTATTTCATTATAGCAGGATACAAGTTTCTTTGAGTATGGTTTAAGTTTGTTATGTTAGGAGTGGCATATAATAAGGTGGTGGCTAGAGTTTGTCTTGCAGTATGTGTAAGGAATCCATTGATCCTATAAATGGAACCTAGTTTCTGGTGTGGAGATTTAATAGTGCACAGAATATGCTGGTCAAATTTGAGATTGTCATCTGTTATAACTCCCAAAAGTTTACTGTGAGTTACCAGTTTCAATGACAGTTATTTGCTGACTTTATGGGAAAAGATTGCTTTTGATTTTGAAACTTTTTGAGGTAAAAAGGATCAATTTAGTTTTCTTGGGGTTGAGTAGGAAGTTTGATTCTTTTAGCTGAGTTTCTACAGAGGAGAAAGCTTTTTGGGTAATGTCTTGGAGCTTATTTATTGTTGAAGCTGCACATATTAATATTGAGTTACCTGCATACTGAACTAAACTAGCATGGTATGCGGAGGTGTGGAGGTCATTATTAACTATATTAAATAGGAGAGGACCCAGGATAGAGTCCTGAGGGACACCTGTAGTAACTGGTTGAAAAGATGAGTAGGTTGGCTGCCATTTAACAGCTTGTGGCCTTCCAGATAGGTAACTAAGAAACCACAACAAGGAGTATTGTGAAAGTCCTATTGAAGAGAGTCGGATGCGCAGTTGCTAGTGCAAGACAGTGTCAAATGACTTTGACAAGTCTAAGACCATGGTAGACACAAGCAGATCATTGTTTCTCTGTTGGCTTATTATGTTGGTAAAATGTAGTACAGCAGTAGTGGGCCTGTGCTGGGGCCTACAGCCATGTTGTGTTTCTGAGAGCAGGTTAATTCAGCAAAAACACCACAGCTTCAGCCACCATGAAATAAGGACCACACTGATGTCAAGGAATACTGGTCACAGAGAATTTATTCTGGTACCTCGGCCTTTCGCCTTCATTTAATAATTTATATAACTAAAAAACATATCCGTTTATACACCAGATACTCAAAAACATCCAATGAAGTTAATTCAATTAAATAATTATACAATTAAATGTGCTAAACATTTCCTAAAGGAAAAAGGGTACCAGAGCATGTTAACTTGTTTTTGGATCTCCACCGCAAGGGCTTTTGTATGAGCCGCAAGGGCTTTCTTATCAGCCACAAAGGCTTTCGTATCAGCCACAAGGGCTTTTGTGTCAGCCACAAGGGCTTTTTTATCAGCCGCAAGGGCTTTTGTATGAGCCGCAAGGGCTTTTGTATGAGCCACAAGGGCTTTTGTATCAGCCACAAGGGCTTTTGTATGAGCCGCAAGGGCTTTCTTATCAGCCATAAGGGCTTTCAATCTATTGACTGCAATGTGGTCTGACAATAGCTCCCACATGTCATGCAAACCACGTATACCAGTGGCTTCTACAGGGAGATTTTACACAAGGGCAGCCTACCATCAATGTAGACTCCAATAGCCAGCACTCATCCACTGTGGGGAAATAAACAGCACCAACTCAGAAAAGTGCAAAGTACCAAAAACTTTATTCCAATAACAGCATACCGGGTTTGGCTAAACCAGTCTTCTTCTGTGCTTAATCATCAGGACAGTGTAACAACCTTTAAATAGCAACATCCTGACACTGATTAGTAAATTACAAAGAGTCATTCAGACCTGGAGAAAAAAGTGCACCCAACCCTTCTCTTTTTTGTTCAAAATACTGCGCCAGCTCCCTTATAGCTTATGTCTAACACAATTTTATCTATGATTGTAAATTGAAACCTTGCTGTTTTGTGATGCAAATTATGTTTAAACAAAGCATTTGACAATCTGGCACATATAATGTCACTTAGATGTTGCAAAATTCTGAGTTTTAATGGACGTGAGGTCTGTCCCACATAAAATGCTGAACAACTACATGTTGCCAAATATATTACCCAGTCTGTGTCACAGTTCCCAAAAAGTCTTAATTTGTATACCTTTGATGTATTGAAGGATGAAAAACATTCAGTCTTGGGAATGTATTGGAGTCTACAATTTTGGATTTTGTGCCATGAACCTGGCTTTACATGCGTGGTTTTCCATTATTTAGTTACATCCTACCATCAATGCCAGACATTCCCTAGAGCCATGGTTAATGACAACTATCACAAATCCCCAGACTATGGCAGAGAATGGCTTCAGATATGCCCTATCACATGTCATTGTCAAATGTATGTTTGGCCTGCTGAAAACCCACTTCTGTTCCATAAACATGTCTAGGGGTGTCTTATAGTATGACCTTGGCACACGCAGTAAGATATTTTCAGCCTATGCAATGTTACTCATCATTATATGTAAGCATTATATCAAAGCAGACACCCAAAACACCCATCATACTAGGTGACTTCAACTACCCTAATATAGACTGGGAACACACGAACATGGGAGCTCTACAACAAAAGAGGAAGCTAGACACAGATATCCTCCAGAAGGGCCTCACAGAAATGGATAACTGGTGCCAGAACCTATGAACCTATGAACCTATTTACATCAGGGCAAGCACGTACAGGAGGAGGAAGTCCTAGACTCCACATTGGAGGAGGTACCTAATGAGAAGCCTGTGGAGGAAATGGCTGCAGGAGAGGACTATGCTAAGCAGGAGCAAGTGCACTATGCTATGCCATTGATTAGGCTAGAGGCAGTGTCCGGCCCATAACTATAGGCTAAAATAAAGTACCATACAGAAAATAAAAAATGATGCATGGAAACCTTCACCCAGGCTATACTGTAGCTTGCACAGACTGGCCACACTGTGCATCAAACATTGGCTACCTAAGTAACAACATACAGAGAGTGGGGCACAATGTGCTGTCTCCTTTTGTGTGTGTGTGTGTGTGTGTGTGTGTGTGTGTGTGTGTGTGTGTGTGTGTGTGTGTGTGTATGTATGTGTGTGTGCATACACAGATGTGGGCAATGTATAAGTGAGACTGTTTGTTGGGACACAGCCTTGGTAGGTGTTACAGCACTGTGGTGGTATCTGAGAGACAGGTCCAGGCCACCCACAGAAGATGTTTGTGCAGACCATACACATTCCTATCCATGGGAGTGCCCTCTTCTGATTTTGAGTCAGGCATGATCCAGACCATGCCATGAGGATGGGGTGCACCTGAGCAGTGACTCATGTCATGGGTGGACTCTGCATGAATACCTCACCTGCTTAGACATCCATGTCACAAAATACTTCTCTCAGCACTGGGTATTGGAGTGGAAGTGGTGGCAGTATGTGTGTATGAGCATGGGATCCCTCTTCCATGGAAGCCATCCCTATCAGAGACAGAGGTGGAATAGCCACAGGAACTGCATCAGCCATGATGTCTGGTTGCAGAGGGACATCTGCTATGTGTAAAAGCCATGTCCATCATGTTGCATATGTGGGTCATGCTCTCCTGGTGGTCATCATGCAGACTGCATGCCACCCCTGTCAGCTCAGCAAGGGCTGTGTTGGGGTCAGCCTGCCTCTATTAGACACCACACATACTTCAGATTGTGGTTCTTGACACATTTAGCTCAGGTGCTGCATGGTACTTGTGGCATGCTCTGCCACCTGCATGATGCCTACCCATATTTTCCACTTACCTAATGGAGTTTACGGCAACCAATGGGAATGTACAACAAGGGAAGACACCCCACGTAGATTTGTCTGCATCTTCCTGTTTTTTATGGGGGTGGGTTCCACACACACACACACACACAGAAGCTATGAACTTGGAATGGGGTGGGGATATGGAGGTCACACTGTCTATGTGCAACACACACACAGTGATCCCTGACCATGCCAGGATTTGTCTGCCATCAGAGCTAAACAGTTGCCTGACATCAGACAGCTATATATCTACAGTGGGGGAACCTGATAACACTGCACCTGTGAAAGCCCCAAAACAAATCACCCACACTGACACTTTACTAATACCCAAGACCCAGTGAAAGAATACATACTACCTAATATAGTGGTATAGGAAAATAATAGTTAACATACCTTAAGCCAGTAGCCTCTGCACCTGTAGCCTTGATGTTCCTGGGAAAAGTGGTAGTAATGTTTGTAAGTTGTACTAAACAGAAAGTTACCTACCTGGCAGATACTTGTCCATGTTAAAACATAATCCACCTGGGGAATTGCAAACAGATATTCTGGGCGATTTATCTAAGTTTTGTGCCACAATTCAGGACTCCACTGTGGACTGTAGACTTGTCCAACCCCCCCCCCCATGCAGAGAGGGCAGGAACTTTTCCATCTCTGTTAATGGTGGTTCAGTTAGCTGCCTGCCTCATTTTGCCATCTACTCCTGTGCCATGCAGGTAGCCTCTCCTTCTGTGGAATTTATGTCTGTGCTCAGGACAGCACGTATTATCAAGGTCATGAAAGGGTCAGTCAGATATGTCATGACTGATCATCTGCCAAACCTGGAGATGGAGGGCCTGTAACATGATGTCATTCTCTACAGGAGAGGATTTGCTTTTTTGATGTTTCCTACATTTTAACATCATGCTCTAAAATGGACCAAAGAAAGTATG